>NC_072770.1:1160000-1460000 GCF_022539595.1 Amphiprion ocellaris | reverse complement strand
TTGAGAGAGTTTTTAAGTTGTCTGAACTAGGAGCAACAAAGATTCTGTCTGTATACTTTTCAGTGGTACTGAGTAAAGCAGAGGTGGAACTGCCAGTCAGATACCACTCCCACAAATCCAAATGACAGGAACTGCGATGTTAATCATCCACTGGAAGCAGAAAACACAAATTAAGCCACTACTGTCAAAAATGCATCAAAAGAAAAAGAGCAACTAGTGTTTCCAGTGGTGGAAGAAGTACATAGAGCTTTTACTAAAACTTTAAAACAAAAGTAGTGGAGTAGAAAGTGGAATATTTGCCTTCAAAGTTTAGTAGTGTTGAAACAGAAAATAGCATAACATGGAAAGTAAGGCAGAAGTACATAAAAGTTGCTCTTAGGTATACTTATATTCTGTTTTTCCTTTACAGTATTTAAAGTAGAAAAAAGGACCAATTTTCTTTTACAAATAACTTGGTTTCCATGTAAATAATATATACTTATATACATTATAATGTGCATTCCTGTGCCAATGCTGGACATACATCATATCAATAAAGACGTTTTATATGTAAGATGTTGCTTTTGTACGTGTCTGAGGAGAAAACAACAGACAGCAATAAATCCTAACCAAGATTTATATCAGCTAACACACCGCCATACTTAAGCCTGGTTTTTCTGTGTGTGTGTTTCTTTAACGTTTGAAACTTCAATTTTTTGATCTAGAATTTTGTTTTTAAGACATCCATCCATCCATTATCTAGACAACACCCAATCCTCTGTAGGGTCATGGGGGGCTGGAGTCTATCCCAGCTGACTGAGGGTGAAGGTAGAGGACACCTGGACAGGTAACAGTCTATTACAGGTTCACCTGGACAGGTAACAGTCTATCACAGGTTCACCTGGACAGGTAACAGTCTATCACAGGTTCACCTGGACAGGTAACAGTCTATCACAGGTTCACCTGGACAGGTAACAGTCTATCACAGGTTCACCTGGACAGGTAACAGTCTATCACAGGTTCACCTGGACAGGTAACAGTCTATCACAGGTTCACTTGGACAGGTAACAGTCTATCACAGGGCTACATATAGAGACAAACAATCACACTCACATTCACACCTATAATTTAGAATCACCAGTTAACCTCAGCATGTTTGTGGACTGTGGGAGGAAGCTGGAGAACCTGGAGAAAACCCACACATGTACAGGAAGAACATGGAGACTCCATGCAGACAGATTCCAGGAAGGCCAGGACGCGAACTGGGGATCTTCTAGCTGCAAGGCGACAGTGCTAACCACTGATCTACTGTGCAGCCCTGTTTTCAAGACATCGTATTGTTTAAGAAATGAAAAAATATTTATGTAAAAACAAAGACAAGAGAGCATGGAGTTGGAAAAAGAGAGAAAGCTGATGGAAGCAAAGGGACCCAAACAAAACGAAAGAAGCCGTGAGTTCAGACGGATGCAGAGTTTGTTGATGCTCGAAGCAGCCGTCTGCACAGCAGCTTCTACACTCTCCTCCATTTGAAGGATCACCAGTGATATTAAATGACAGCTTGACAGGTTTGATCCATTTTCCTGTAAACAGAGCAGCTGGATGTGTGTCAAAGTCATCCTGTAAATGAACTCTGTGGCACGACGCCACTGACGCATCAGGCTCAAACTCTCCTGTGACAACTTACAAATACTGCAGAAGCTGTCTTTATTTAGTTCCAGGATTTGGCTCCTAATCACAGGTTTCTGTCGTCACAGACCCACTAAGAAAGACAAGCACATACGAGCTCTTTTGTGTCAAATGTTCTTTTTCTATGGCTGCTTTTGAGTGAAAATCTGATGCTGCAGATCATCATCGTCTAGATTTTACTTTCACTCTAGTCTGACTGGGGTCTGATGAGGCAACATATAACTCAGATTGAAGGTTGTGCCTTTAAATTCATCTGTTCTGAAACTGAAAATGAGTTGTGTGCACATTCAGAGGTAATTAGAGGGTTAAACAAGCTGAACGAGTGATGAACTGGGTCTTCTTCAGACCAGTCCAGTTGACATGATTTCTGATTTTCAGCCTCACTGGCAGCTCAATGATGGTTTGTTCATCTATCTTACTGCTGGATGGACTTGTATGAAATTTGGAGTAGACACTCTGAATACTACAAAGTGTTGTGTTTGTGTTACTCTACACATACTCCGTGTGGAGGACGTGCACAAGGCTGGGCTAAAGTTACCCCAAAACACCATTTGCCCCAACAACGTCATTTTGATTAGCTATAATTTCACCGTGACCAAAAACAGAAGCCCAACTGCCTCAGACTAAAAGCTCTGAGAATTACATTTTGATGAGTCACAACTCATTTCAAGAAATTCAGTCTACATTTATTCATTTACAGTAGATGTTTAGTGGTTTTAACTAAATTGAAGACATCTAAAACCACCAATGTACATTTGGTGAATTAAGGAGAATTAAAGATACCTTGAACCAGAATTATGACTAGTCAAAGTTGAACTATAGATACCCAGAAGTAGTCATAGTGTAGACATCTGCATATTAATGGTAGAGGTAACGTTATTTATCCTGGAATAATATTAGCCTGGAGACCTGAAATGCTCTTTTTAAGCAAGGAAGAATTCAGCTGGCTAACATATAGGCATTAATGTCAAAGAAACCACTTTCTTTCAGATTAGAACAGCCCCTCAAAATGTCTATGCACATTCCTTTTCTGTGTAAAAATTAAGATTTACCTTATGTGAGGCTAATCGGCCAAACCCATTCAAACCCAGACAGGAAGTGGTAATAATTATAGTTTTTGTATGAAAACTAGGAGATTTGGAGTTAAACAGGGAGCTTTAAAGGTGCTGGTATGCAGATTTTGTTTGCTTTGGACAGCCAGGCTAACTGTTTCCACTTGTATTCAGTCTTTATGCTAAGCTAAGCTAACAGACTGCTGTTGACAGGATTATATTTACCGGAGAGACATTTGAGTCTTCTTTACACAAAAGTACTATTCGCAGTGCTTTGTCATAGTTTTTATTCACTTCATTTCACACGTGTGGATGCTATTTCACTTCACTTCAGTCCTTCTGCAGGTCTTAACATTCACTTTGAGTTTTTTAAACAACAAATCCAACATCAGATTGAATAAACTTCACTCCTAAAACAGTCAACATGCACATATTAATCATCATGGAAGCCCAAAGATGATGGGCCAAGCCCCAGTTTGATGTCAGACATTAGTCAAGTACAACATGGCCCCTCTAGCTTTGATCATTTTGGAAGTATCTATCTGAATTCTCATCAAACTGTGGTCCTCTGCCTTTATTCTCCTCCAGGTTTGTTCTGTTAAAGAAAGTGGTCGGTCATCGAGCTCACACATAAAGCCTACACCTCACACTATATTTTGAGCAGCTCTGGTTCAGATAAAAGTCAGATTCAAGACCAAATATGAATGAAAGTCAGAGATGACTTCATTTGTTTGCAAAACCTGAATCTGAAATGGTTTAATCTCCAGTGATAATGGAGCCTGTAGCAGCTCAGAGGTTTGACTCGTCTTCACAGCCGGTTCAGCTCCTTCTTCCTCAGTATCGACGTGTAGGACGGATGCTCCACATAGCTGTAGTTTATTACACCTCCTTCATCCTCAAAATCTATGTCGTCCTCCTCGCTTTCATCGATGTCATCATTGTCCAGACAGCAACTGTCCCCGTCTGATCCCTCCTCCTCGTCCTCCTCTTCCTCCTCCGGCTCATTCTCACAGCTCATCCTGATCTTCCTGCAGTTGTTGTTCCTCACCGACGCCTCCAGAGCTTTCTGTCGCCGGTAGAAGTGGGAGAACTTGTTGAAGATGATGGTGATGGGCAGCGCCACCACCAAGGTGCCGCCCAGGATGCAGCCGCTGGCCGCCAACTTCCCGGCCACCGTGACGGGCACCACGTCCCCGTAACCCACCGTGGTCATGCTCACCGTCCCCCACCACCAGCAGGCCGGGATGGTGTCCAGACCCACGTCCTGACAACAGAGAGGCAGGCAGGCTGTTCATTCAGATAGTTACGTCTTTCAAATTCAACAACAGAACCCATTCAAATATAATACACCCCATTATATAAAATCAAAACATGCAATGCTGAAAACAATTCTTTCTCCAGGAGAAGACATTAAAAAGAACAAACATTTCAAAACACATGATGTTCCGACATCACAGACTAACGTTTCCTTTTTTTCTACCTTTATTACATCAACAGATCTGCATGAAAATATTATAGATATGACGAAAACTACTAAAATTAATTAACAGCAGCTTGGAACTGCTGGTTAACACCCAGTCTCAGACAACAGAACCAGAAAAGTATGTAAAAAGAGAAGCTTTATGTTGACTTTAGCTGTATTAAAGTACAGTATATGTGAACACAGAGAAGGAAAGAAGTAAACACATGTAAAGTTGTGTTTTGTCTTCAGGTGTTCCTACATTGTGCTGCTGTAATCCACTATCCAAAAGTTTCACAGTGGAGAAGCCACCTTTTTCTGCTTTCATTTGAAATACTTCTATACTTTCAAAACTTTGGGTCTTTGTAAACTTTTACACGAAGCTCAGTAAAACTCTGCTTAGTGAAAACGACGGAAAAACATCTGTTATGATGAACTCAAGTAAAGAAACTACAATTTTGTTAATTTTCAGTGTCGATGATACAGAGCAGCTGATTCGATTAGGAATGTGTTTAGTTTTGAAGATATTTGATCATAAATCAATGTAGTGGATAAATTAAAATTTGGATGTGATAATGGAGCTAAAAGTCAGAAGTTAATACAGTTTGCAGTCAAGATTTCAGTACAGGACTCATGCAGGAATCAAGATATTTTACTCCAGTGGTTCTAAAAAGGTAGAAGTAAGCATTTAAAGACAAATACAACAAAGGAATATGAACACAAAATAAAATCAGCTAAGCCCAGAGTCTACCATCATTCAGACTTCACCTCTTCATATTCAGCAGTGTAAGCGATGCCAGAGAAGACGGACACTCCGACGGCCAGGTAGAGCAGCAGGATGCCGACCTCACGGTAACTGTGCTGCAGATACAAGATGAAGGTCAGCTTGTTAGAGATCAGGCAGAGGAAGGAGGGGCAGGGTGAAGGTCTTCAATATTTCAACCGGTCACATCTTTGTCATATGTTACGTCCCCCAGAGCTAGGGCATGAGGGGAGGAACAAATATAAAGAAAAAACAGGTAAAGAGGCAGGAAAACTGATAGTGTAGCGAAAAAATATTTATTTACCAAAAAAAAACAAAGCCAAAATTCAACACAAGGCACAGCTTATTAAGAACAAAATCACTCCAAAATCCAAATGCCACACTCTTGGGTTTAGGCAGAATGTGAGATACCAACACTGCACACTAGCAGCTGATCATCACTGCTATCCTGAAGGTCCTTGATGACATCTTTACCACTATGGACAACAAGCAGGTCTTCATAGCCACCTTCACAGACCTGGCCAAGTCCTTGGATTCAGTGGACCACACAGTCCTTCTGCAAGGTTCTCTAGCATTGATCTGTCCTCAAACTGTATTAACTGGCTTGCCAGCTACCTTAAAGTAAAGTCAGAGAACTTAATGTCAGGACCTCTGACCATCACTAAGGGTGTACCTCAAGACTCCATTTTGGGCCCTACTTTGTTTTCCATCTACATAAATGATGTGGCCAAAGTTATTGGTGGCTCCTGGATACACCTCTACGCTGATGACTCTATCATATACTCCACTGGCCCATTACTTCACTCTGCTGCATCTACCCTTCAACTCAGCCTTACTTCAATCCAGGAATCTTTATGCTATCTTATGCTATTCAACCAAACAAACAGCATCTCCAGCCCCCCAAAGATCACCTGTGCAGATGACTCAGATCTGGAGTTCGTCAACTCCTACAAGGACCTTGGTCTTTGGTCGGACTCTTCACTCTCTTTCATTCCTCATATCAACATTCTAAATCAAATCTATACTGGGGTTCCTTTACCATAATAAGGCCTCCTTTACATTCTCTGCCAAAAACACTCTTGTGAAGATGACCATCCTCCCCATGTTTGATTATGGTGATGTCATCTATAAAATGGCCCCTAAGTGGCCCTTAACAGGCCTGATGTCCTCCATCACTCAGCCATCCGTCTTACTAGAGGTGCTTCTTTCTCCACCCACCATTGTGACCTTTACTAACCGGTGGGTTGGTCCTCCCTTTACACCAGGAGACTCCAACACTGGCTTTCACTCATCTACAAGACCCTATCAGGGAAGACACCTCAATACCTCTCCAACCTCCTACATCCCTCCATAACAACACTTGTGCATCCTTTTTGGTGTATGTATTGTTTATTTGTTGTCTTTCTTCCTGCTGAGGCCTCTTGCCAGGTCATCATTGTAAATGAGAAATTATTTATGTTTATGTTACCTGGTAAAATAAAGAATTAATAAGATAAATATAGATGATGAATGGATGGATGGCGCTTCCAGCACAAAATGTAAATTCACAGCTGAATGAGTCTTTTAAAAGAGACATATTTCAGAGGCTTTTCCATTGGGTCCAGTACTGCTATTTGCACACACATTTTTGGCATTATCAGTTCAGATTTAAACACATGTCTTCAGTACAGAGTTTTAAATTAGTTGATATGCAGGAAAGAAAGCAAAAAGCTCTCAGGGTTTCACTCCTGACGCTGTTCACGGATCAGGAACATTTTATTAAAGTGCTGCTGTGCTATAAATGGAAATTTAATGCATCCCGATCCAGTAAACCAGCAACATTTTAAAAAGAGCAGCAAACTATTTAAGGTAAAGGTCTCTGTTCACATTACAACTGATGTATAATGATGTTTAATACACAGATGATCCTCTCGTCATCGTTCTGGTGGATAAAGGAAGCTTTGATAGGACAGATTAGACAGTAATACGACCCACTGAAGTCCTGAAGATGTAATGAAACTCAGGAAGAGCTGCACAGTAGTAGATCCTCGTAAGTGATTATGCTTCTACAACATCCCTGCTGGTGAAACTGATACACCTCATGTCAGATTGTAGACATGTAGAGAGAGATGACACAAGATGTCAATTGTATCATAAGTCACCATTATTTATACAGCAAATTTAAAACAACAGACTTTCAACCAAAGTGTTTTCAGTAGAGAAACAAGACGGACGTTACCAGTTTACCTGACAAGTTTTAAACATTAAGGTAAGGACCAACAATATTAGGGCCCTATATTATTTATGTATTTAAAAGTAATGTGTTTCGCACTTTTACTTTTAAAGTGCTGCTATATGAACAAAAATACAGTAAAATTTGGTTTGCAAACACTTTAAATAAATAAAGTGCTTTTTAACAGCTGTCTTCCCTTTACACAGTAACAGTCAAAATATTTCTTTCCTAAACATTAATGTAATCAAATCAAACCAAAGCTATTTGCCACGGCGAGGGCATTAATGTTTTATCTGGTTTGTTCTAGAAACAGAAGTTACCCTCAGAGTCCAGAGCCACGATCAGAACATTGGAACAGGAACTTTCCCAGCAACAGCAAGTTAACATTTATACATCTGTATTCCTATTTTCTTCTGAACTGGAACCAGCAGAAACATTTTTCTTTCATCAGGGAGCAGCAGAAACAGTCTATGCATCAGGGACTACAGTCCTGGTGTTTGGGTCGCCCACTAGTGATGCAGGTTGAGGCTCATACTGACGTCATTCATTGATCCTAAGAACGTTCCTCAGACCGACATCTTCCACTAAGCTAATCAGAATACAGTCTGTGGATAACTACTTCACTGCAGCATTTGTTAGCTTGTCTTGTTTTAGTTTATCTCTACTTCCAACCAGTCTGAATCCTCCCTCCACTGTTAGTTTAGAGACGTGATGACGTCCATCCCAAGTCCAGATCAGCATCCAGCCTCCTGTGATCCATGGTTAGTCTGTCTGTGGATTCAGAGGCAGGGAACAACGGACTTTCACAATAATAACAATTAAAGCACTTGGGGAGCGCAGTACTCCGTCAAGGCTGCTCAGTTATTGTATGACTCTTTAACAAATCCGTGGATCCAGACTATAAACTGCCAAAATCTAATCAGTTAGTCCTTGTGTCATTTCTGACCTTCCATGAAAATTTCATCCAAATCCATTTGCTCATTTTTGAGTAATGTTGCTAACAGACAAACAGACGGAGAAATGTACGCCAATCGTCACATAACTCCGCCGCATTCCTTGGTGGACAAACAATATGTTGTACTTTATTTGTCATTGAAGTAAACAAATTTAAGTTTTCATTGTAAATAATCTACTGTAGGAGTTTCCATGTTCTCCCTGTTCATGTGTGGGTTTTCTCCAGGTTCTCCAGCTTCCTCCCACAATCCAAAAACATGCTGAGGTTAATTGCTGATTCTAAATTGTCTGTAGGAGTGAATGTGAGTGTGATTGTTTGTCTCTACATGTATATGAAATAAAACCTTCTCTGACCCTCTCGTCTCATATTTCAAGTCACTCACAAATTTTTTCCCACACAAAGGGAATTAAATTGACTTTTCTTTGCACCTGATCAAACTGCATTTTCTAATATTTTTACAGCCATTTTAATATTTCACTTGAGCTACGTTGAACCAGTATCGTCCGTGATTAGACACCATGTTAAAGGGATTTCACAGAGAATCGGACAAAATGGTTTCAGGCAGTTAAATTAAATGAGAAAACATAACCGTTAGGCAAAAGTTAGATGCAGGAACACAAACTTAAAGGGCCCCTGTGGAGGTTTTGACCATTTGTAGCGCTGTGGAGAAAGGCTTTGAAGTGGCTCCTATTGGTGCTGTGAACATGCAGCTAATGAGCAGGCTGAAGATATACATGCACCAACTCCCAGAAAAACACCAAACATAAACATAACTTTCACTTGTTTATCTGTTTCGCAGCTACACAATAAAAGGAGTCCTGTAGCCTCATAATCTCACAGAAACTTAATGAAACTCCACTATAGGAGGTGTGTAGGACGTGAAAACAAACAATCAAATCTATATTTACTCTACCGTTTCATCAAATCTCAACAGGACATACACTATTGTTCAATAGTTTGGGGTCACTTAGAAATATCCTTATTTTTGAAAGAAAAATAAGTAAGTGAATATACCATTAAATGAATGATAAATCCAGTGTAGACATTGTTAATGTGGTAAATGACTATTGTAGCTGTAAACAGCTGATTTTTAATGGAATATCTCCATAGAGGTACAGAGGAACATTTCCAGCAACCATCACTCCTGTGTTCTAATGCTACATTGTGTTAGCTAATGGTGTTGAAAGGCTCATTGATGATTAGAAAACCCTTGTGCAGTTATGTTAGCACATGGATAAAAGTGGGAGTTTTCATGGAGAACATGGAATTGTCTGGGTGAGCCCAAACTTTTGAACGGTGGTGTGTATGAAATGTGATTACAAAGCTGATATTGGTTTCACTATTATCTCTTGGTATGAGGTTACATTTTTTTAAACTTGCAGCTCAATGTGTGACTGCTTGTTTCAGGTTTTTATTTTGGTATCACACCATGTGGCTCCGAAACAAAAGCCCAGACCTTCTGCAAGTCACTGCAAATCAAAACCACATCCTCAACATTGATGGCTTTTCCACTGTTGTTTATGTGTGACATCGGCTGAGTTCTGCTCACAATCATTCAACCTTTATCTGATGCATCTACAGAAAGGTCAACAGAACAAAATGCCACAAAACAAATGGCTTAAAAAAATCAATCCCGCTGTTTCTGCATACTGTTGGTTAATGTCAGCGTGTCAGAAATGTTACAGAACTGTGTCTGAGGGAGCAGAAGGCGTCCTGACTCACCCGAAGTGTCGCCCCCAGAGACCGCAGGCCTGTCGAGTGTCGGGCCAACTTCAACACCCTGAAGATCCTCGTTAACCTGAACACCTGAGAGAGCAGAGGGGGAGGTAGAAGTGTCAGGAAAAACTGTGTAAAAGAGTCAGTCATTTTGACGATGCTTCTTCTAATACTGCTTAAAAGTGGTATTCAGAGACAAGTATGTCCAACCGTTCAGCACACACCGGTCCAACTGAGTTACTGCTAGTAATAGTCTATAGCATGGGTTTTGATGAGACCGTAATTAACTCCACTGTGAGGACACTTTCAGCAGAGGTTCTGCTCTCAGAACGGCTCTATTGTCAGTCCATGAAATGTGTGCTAATCTGACAGAATTAAAATACTTTTGATTTTGTTCTTTGTCCTTTAACAGATGCCACCTTTGTGAAAAAGTTGGTGTGTTATGTTAATGGAACTGTGGAAGGTGAGAAATTTTGGACATTTGACTTGGAAATACTCACACAGCTCTGTCTGTCTGTTATACCAAAGACTGCTCAATAAACTCCACCATTCAAAAGTTTGGGGTCAACTAGGCAATTCCATGGTCTCCATGAAAACTCCCACTTTTATCCATGTGCTATCATAACTGCACAAAGGTGTTCTAATCATCAATGAGCCTTTCAACACCATTAGCTAACACAATGTAGCATTAGAACACAGGAGTGATGGTTGCTGGAAATGTTCCTCTGTACCCCTATGGAGATATTCCATTAAACATCAGCTGTTTCCAGCTAGAATAGTCATTTAGCACATTAACAATGTCTACACTGGATTTATCATTCATTTCATGTTATCTTCATTGAAAAAAATGCTTTTCTTTCAAAAATAAGGACATTTCTAAGTAACCCCAAACTTTAGAATGGTGGTGTTCAAAAGCTCAAACGTGCACATTCGTGCAGCAGTCACACTGCAGGAAGTGCATGATGAAGTCAGGCAAACTGACTCAAACACATCATGCTACAACTTTTTGCCTGCCTGACACAAGACAATAACTCACAATGGTCTCATTTTCCATCAGAAGTCTGTCTGATATGATCAAACTTCCTCAGATATTATGGTACTTGGATCTTTTTTGTACTTTATTTACAAGACTTGCAGCTTGTTGACAGGCAGGCTCTATACGTGCACAACAAAATGAGCAAACTACAGGACAGGAGTGCTGAAAAGGAAGATATCACAATTTTGATTGAAAATAATGGAATTAGCAATATAGGATATACATTCTGCAGCAGGTCTGTCTCAGGGTTTAAACATTAACAAATTGATGTCAGGATTCTGATGGTGTCCAATGTGATAATGCTCCACTACATCTTTTAAATCTGTTAAAATCTGTAGGCAGGACTTAATAAAAATGTTATCTTAATGGCTAATGGTGTGCTGCTCTTTTTCTTTGTATTGTTTCTGCTACTGTAACACTGAAAATTTTCTCACTGCGATATCAATAATGTATCTATCTATCTATCTATCTATCTATCTATCTATCTATCTATCTATCTATCTATCTATCTATCTATCTATCTATCTATGTAATAAAACAGAGGCCTGCTGTACAGTGTGAAGAATGTAACTGAATGCATCCAGAATAGAGACAGTGATTTTGAGACGGAACCTCTTCAGAGTAAAAGAACCTCTTTTATATATATATATATATATATATATATATATATATATATATATATATATATATATACACACATATTTGGCCTGTGAAAAGAAAATAATTTTATGTTAATGAATCTTTATATTTTTATTATTGTTGGATAATTGTTTCATGTTAGTGGATTCAGTGTTTAGGTACACCTCAGAAGATATGCTTAAACCCCTATAAGGCTTTTCATCTTTGGAAAGATGGACTCAGTTTTTATTGTGCTGTATGGAAACTATAAAGTGACAAACAAAAGGCATTTCTGACAGTCTGTTTACGATAACATCTATGCCTCTCCTCTGTTATTCTCTGTATTGTTTACAATATTGAATCTGCCATCGACCCTGCAAAGTGTTTCATGTTTTTTAGTTCAATAATTATTTCAAACTTCCATGACAGGGCTTCACAGGTTAACATTCTATGAGACAGAAATCATTCAAAGTAGTAGTGCACCATCCACACTGACTGCATAGACAGTAGGTTTGTGTGCCAGCTTCACCTGTATGAGCCGTCCCAGGTCTCCCAGCTCAGACTCAGATCCCACCATCATGTCGAAGATCAGGGTGATGTAGATGGGAACCACAGACACCATGTCGATGATGTTCAGAGGGTGGTGAAAGAACTTCCTCCTGTTGGGTGCGAGCAGCAGCCGCGTCACCACCTAAAAGAGATCACAAATACTCAGTGCTGTAAAGTGTCTGTTTCTGTTTTCACTAAATCTCCTTCAGCATGTTTTATTGCTTCTGTTCGTCTTACCTCGAAGGTGAACCAGCAGGTGCAGAACACCTCCAGGGCCTGCATGGTCTCGTCCTCAATCAGCTTTCCATCCGAGTCAAAAGTCTGAGAATTGAGGAGAGAGGAAAAAAAATTGTCACATCAGCAAGTGTTTTATAAACTATCGCTTTATTGATCAAATATTCTTCTTTTAGCTGGTTTTAAAACATCTGAGATGACTGAAGTAGGATTTCTTTTAAACTAAAATCAGTAAAGTGCTTTAGTAGGAAATACAGAGTTAAGGTCTGAGAGTAAAACAGGCTGAAAGGCTTCCTCCCTCTGATTCTAAATTGTCTGTAGGTGTGAATGTGAGTGTGATTGTTTGTCTCTATGTGTAGCCCTGTGATAGACTGTTACCTGTCCAGGTGAACCTGTGATAGACTGTTACCTGTCCAGGTGAACCTGTGATAGACTGTTACCTGTCCAGGTGAACCTGTGATAGACTGTTACCTGTCCAGGTGAACCTGTGATAGACTGTTACCTGACCAGGTGAACCTGTGATAGACTGTTACCTGTCCAGGTGAACCTGTGATAGACTGTTACCTGTCCAGGTGTCCCCTGTCTTCACCCTGAGTCAGCTGGGATAGACTCCAGCCCACTCTGCTCATCAGCTCCTGCAGCATTTACACTCCCACTAACCGTTCACCAGGTTGTGTTGATTTTGTTGCCTTCTAGCATTTTAACTTCTGCATTTTTTTAAAGCTTGCATGGATTTTGAATTTGGTTGGAAGTTGCTCTTTTTTGCCATGGACACCTACAGCCTTCAGTGTGTTTCTCTATTTAAATCTATTCTGTAATACACAAACCAAGACGGTCGAACAGGATTGTACAAATGTTAGTGTTTCTTTTGTGGGCTATTTATCAGTAGTATCAGTGATTAACAACGCAGGATGATCAAATGAGCAATCAATCCAGTAGGCTCATTTACTCATAAAGTTCTAAACAATAAGACTCTTTTTGCAACTCAGGGCTCATGAAGCTCATCCACAGAATGCCAAGAGTGTGCAAAGCAGTAATCAAAGCAAAGAATCTAAAATATAAAACATCCATCCATCCATTATCTATACACCGCTTAATCCTCACTAGGGTCATGGGGGGGCTGGAGCCTATCCCAGCTGACTCGGGCGAAGGCAGGGGACACCCTGGACAGATCGCCAGTCTGTCGCAGGGCTACATATATAGACAAACAATCACTCTCACATTCACACCTACGGGCAATTTAGAATAATCAATTAACCTCAGCATATTTTTGGACTGTGGGAGGAAGCCGGAGTACCCGGAGAGGACCCACGCATGCACAGGGAGAACATGCAAACTCCATGCAGAAAGATCCCGGGAAAGCCGGGACGCGAACCAGGGATCTTCTAGCTGCAAGGCGAAAGTGCTAACCACTACGCCACTGTGCAGCCCAATATAAAACATGTTCTAACTTATTTCACACTTTTTTTTGTTTACTACATAATTCCTTATGTGTTCATTCATTGTTTTGATGCCTTCAGTGAGAATCTACAATGTAAATAGTCATGAAAATAAAGAAAAACATTAAATGAGAAGGTGTGTCCAAACTTTTTACTGGTAGTGTACTTAATCACAAAAATGAAAATACAGCTCTACCTTTCATAGGTAATTTAACAGGTATGACAAGTTGTACCACAACAACAAAAGTACTACTCAATAGCCTAAACCTATGTGTACTTGATAGATCAGTCTAAAGCTTCACACATGGCATTTAAATCATTCAGAATTTAGCAAATCAAAAATGGCCCCTCATGGTTTAAGGTGGAATGAGCCAGTTAAAATTCTGATGAGCACTAAATCTTTTGATGCCAAAAGTTAAATATTCCTTCCATGTCCTCCCTGAACTCAAATCAGGTGGCCAAATACAACAAAAAGCTCGGCCTCATCATCTTTGGAGCTCCCCGTACCAACCTGGTACTCTGGGATGCTGTTAATACACATGGTGGCGATGGACGTGAGCACCACTCCGATGGAGAGCAGACTGAAGAGCTTGCTGGGGATGGAGTATCCTGGGTTCTCCAGCGTCAGCCACAAACACTTCCTGATGTTCCCATAGCGCACCTCCTGGAAATGCTGCATGTCCCTGTGAGGATGGAGGAAGATGATGAGTTAGTAACCCAGAGAAACAGGCAGAACGAAGCAAAAGATGGAGTCATTTACCTGTTTAAGTCTGATATCTCGTCCACAGATGTGTCTATGCTGCTGACGTCGCTCTCATCGTCCCAGCTGCAATGCCGGCTGCTCTCCAGCTTGCGGTCGTGGTAACGGTAACTACAGCAACTGTCCAGGAAGAACTCATTGATGCCCCAATACTCAATCTCCTGACTGTATGGGAAACAGACGTCGAACCAAGTTGGTTTGTGAAACAGTTGCAGTCGAACAAGAATTTCAATTCATAAAGGAAAAGTAGAAATGGCAGAGTGACAATCCCACCAGGTCTCACTGTTCACATTATACATGCTTCTCTTAGGCAATATTATTAGGAAGCACTGTATTATTTCCATTGTTACGCTGACGACACTCAATTGTATTTATCTATGAAGCCAGATGAAACTAATCAGCTAGCCAGACTGAAAGATTGTCTTCAGGACATAAAGACCTGGATGACCTATAATTTCCTACTACTAAATTCAGACAAGACTGAAGTCATTGTATTTGACTCCAAACATCTTAGAAACTGGCTTTCAAAGCATATAGTTCCTCTGGATGGCATTACATTGGCCTCCAGTACTACTGTGAGGAACCTCGGGGTTAACTTTGACCAGGACATGTCCTTTAACTCACACATAAAACAAATCTGTAGGACTTCCTTTTTCCACCTGAGAAATATTGTGAAAATCAGGAACATCCTGTCTCAGAGTGATGCAGTAAAACTAGTCCATGCATTTGTTACTTCTAGGCTTGACTACTGTAATTCCTTATTATCAGGTTGTCCCAATAGCTCTCTGAAATATCTACAGCTGATCCAAAATGCTGCAGCCAGAGTACTGACAGGACTTAACAAGAGAGATCATATTTCTCCTATACTGGTTTCTCTTCATTGGCTTCCTGTTAAATCTAGAATAGAATTCAAAATCCTTCTTCTGACATATAAAGCTCTTAACAGCCAATCTCCATCATATCTTAAAGACCTGATAGTACCATATTATCCTAGCAGAACTCTTCGCTCTCAGACTGCAGGCTTACTTGTTGTTCCTAGAATCTCTAAAAGTAGAATGGGAGGCAGAGCCTTCAGTTATCAGCTCCTCTCCTGTGGAACCAGCTCCCAGTTTGGGTTCTGGAGGTGGACACCCTCTCTATTTTTAAGACCAGGCTTAAAACCTTCCTTTTTGACAAATCTTATAGTTAGGACTGACTGGGGGACCCTGAGGGGGTCAGCTGGAGTCTTCCTCTTGGACGTCCCTTTAGTTTGCCCCTAGTTCTGCTGCTACAGGCCTAGGCTGCTGGAGGACCTCTCTGGATGCATTGAACCCTTCTCTATCTACTAGTATATTTAATATATATATATACCGTTATTGCATTACACTCACTCTGTTTCTCCCTGTGTCCTTTCTCCGAGTGTTCCTGATCCCAGAGCTGGATGCTTCAGATCTGTGGTGGTTCTCCCACCAACTGGCCTAATCTCCATCTGTGGGATGCTGCTGCTGCTGACCTTCTTCCAGTCCACTGCTTCCAGCTGCCCATTTCCACCAATCTACTCTGCATCACCCTCGCTTTACTTGATATGCTCATCTACACACTGTTCGAATTTTATTTACCAACTATATATGTAGTATATTTAATGCCAGAGTCATACATCATAACAGTAAACTAGGAATCAATTTCAATGTTAGCTTGTACTTTGTATGTATCTATCATAACATACTGTATCCAACTGTATGTTATATGTTCCTTGTTTCCCCCCTCCACCTCTACCTCTACCTCTACCCCTCTACCTCTATCCCTCTATGTCTACCTCTCTACCTCTTGTGTCCCTCTCAACCAGTCCGGCCAGCAGCAGATGGATCCCCCCACATAAAGAGCCGGGTTCTGCTCGAGTTTTTTTCCCTGTTAACAGGGTGTTTTCCTGCCACTGTCTCCTTAGGGCTGCTCTGGGGGTTCAGGCATATGGGTTCTGTAAAGCGTCTTGACACAATTTGACTTGTAGTTGTCGCTATATAAATAAAATTGAATTGAATTGAACCATCTAAAACATGCTGTCAAAACTACAAGGAATGGATTGAGGCTGTTTGTTCCTTCTTCTGCTGGACAAGGATTGCAGAGTTCATTTATCTGTGTCTGTTTTAGGTTTTCAAATTACAGAAGCAAACAGCAGATACAAGTCCTTGAGCAGCGACTTTTTTCAAAAGTACAATGTGCAATAAAAAGGTTCTGAGATACTGCTTATTAGAATGAAATGCTGTACCACCTTTTGTTTTGATGTAGTCTCCTTGTGCAACAACACACAGCTCCCAGTATTATCTGTTCTGTAAGCATGTCAGGCAGCATGTGTGATGAGCTACATCTCCTAAACCATGTCAAACACAGACTCTTAATTTGAATTTTATTTTATGGAAGAAAAAGAAGTCACAGGGAGCCAAATCTAGTGTGTGTGGTGGGTGTGAGTCGGCAATTATGTTGGTTCAGCCAAATCATGCATATAGTGTTCCCCAATAAAAACATAACAGGAACAGAAGACTTATTTTGAAAAAACACTATATTGTCACTAATAGATGCAACAATGCCAAACACAAGGGCAAACCTGAGGCATTTACTCTCAAAATATGAATATAAGCTCTTACGACCTATTGTAGAAAAGGTAATTAGATCCATGTATTTTCCATTATAATTTGATATTGTCACCTGCTGCTTGAATTGAGTGGGAAAAGAGGCACCTGAAGGAGAAGACACACAGCTCCTCCATGATGTGAAGTTTGCCAGTCTGATAAAAGTGGAGGACGTAAGGGAACAGGCCAGGATTCCTGTCAAAATAAAACTCCTTCTGCTGCACGTCGTAGTCATCACACACCTACAGAAGAGAGAAGACAGAAGGGGAGGTAGAAAAAAATGAAAAAGATTAAATGAAGAAAAGAGCCACTAAAGAGAGGAACATGAATGTTTTATGGTGTCTCAAGACAAAGTTACCCACTTATTATTCCGCCAATGAACGCGTCAGAGTGATGTGACGATCGCCGTATGTTTGTCTGTCTGTCTGTCTGTCTGTCTGTCTGTTAGCAATGTTACTCAAAAACAGACAAAAACAATTGGTTTATTACTCCGTCAAGGAGGTGGAGCCTCGGCAGAGTTATGTGATGATCAGCGTTGGTTTGTCTGTCTGTCTGTCTGTCTGTTTGTAACATTACTCAAAAACAGACTGAGTTTGAAGACATTTTAAAGTCTTTTTTTAACCCTTCTAAGCCATCCTAGACAAGTAACTTATGTTGGACAGGTTTTGAACAGTTAAGGAGGATGTTTTTCAGCAAATTCTGGAATATAAATAATTTCTAGTCATTTTGCACATATTTGAGGTGATTTGTGACATATTTTAACAACATTTTGAGAACACACTTAGTTTATGAGTCATTTTGGACATGTTTTTATTGGTTTTATTGGCCATCCTAGATGTTTAACTTATTCTGGACGGATTGTGAATGGTAAAAAAGGATTTTTTTGAGAAAGTTCTGGACAAATTTTTAATCATTTTGAACAAATGTGGAGATTTGTGATTTCTGCCACAAATTCTTTCACGATTTTAGCCATCCAAAACCATACAACGACTGAGCAGCCTTGGCGGAGTACTGCGCTCTCTGAGTGCTTTTCTTGTTTATTATCTTTGGAACCAAAACCCAATGAGACAAATGTAAAAAATACTGTCATCCATTCACTGCTGACCAACCTGCAGTATATCTTCCTCTGAATCACATGCCAGCAGTTTTCCCAGCCTGGTGTCTGGGAATTTCTTCAGTGTGCTGGAACAGAGGCTCCTCTTCAGACCTCCAACATTCACATGGACCAGACCTTCATCTGAGTCCTGGTGGACCCAGCTGGGCAGATTCTCTTTCACCATAGTTACACTGAGGCAGGAGAGACACAGCAGAGTTGAACATGAGTGCAGGCAGGGGAAAAGAATACACGGTGGGACAGATTTTAAAGAACAGGTTTATGCCTTGCAGCAAGTAGATCTTTACATTGTTTCTGACTTGAGGGAGTAGACACAATTACAAGACATTTTTAAGTAGGTACATCCCACTGAGGTTAGCAAGCTCATTTTCAAGAAGAACCCAGCCCTGTTGGTGCAAATTTCAGAAAGAATGGCACAACATTCAGACATGAATATGACAACATCTAAACGTGTCGGCTTCATGTCTGAATGAGCAGCCTGGTCACTTTAAAAAAGTCAGGACAATATTCTACTTAATATAAAAACCATTACTAAAGAAATAATTCACCGAAAAATTTACATGATGTTTTGAGCTTTGAGTAAAATCTAAACTGGGACTTTGTTTTTTTTTTTTTTTGTTTTTTTTTTTTTATTTAAGCTAAAAAAAATTCACTCTTTTATTGTAGGGCTGACTGACTGCCTTTATTTGGTAGTGATTATGTAGAGATGCCAAGAAATAAGGAAAGAGAGATGCAATAATGGTCTCTCCCTGCTGCCGTTCAGGAAGTTGAAATGTGACCCTTACGCATCATGTTCGATCCAAAGTTGTTAAAATCAATCCAACTGGACTTTCAGAAGGTTCCGTGAAGACGTTTCACCTCTCATCCAAGAGGCTTCTTCAGTTCTGGTGGTGGTTGATGTTGCCTCAGCTTATAACCCCTGTGAGGTGTGGTCAGTGTTATTCACATTCCGACTGAATAATATGTGCAACTGTAGTCACAGGAACATCAAGCTGCTTGGAGATGGTCTTATAGCCTTTACCTTTAACATGCTTGTCTATAATTTTCTTTCTAATCTCCTGAGACAACTCTCTCCTTGGCTTTCTGTGGTCCATGTTCAGTGTGGTACACACCATGATACCAAACAGCTCAGTCTTTAAATAGGCCGACTGACTGATTACAAGTTTGTAGACACCTGTGATGGTAATTAGAGGACACACCTTGATTGAACGTATCCCAGTGGTCAAATTATTTTCAATATTTTGTAGAGGTACCATCATTTCTGTCCAGGTCAGTTTCATTAGTTTGTTTTTTTAATGTTTCTGTTGAACCACAACATTAGTTAATTTTCAGTAATTTTCTATTTACTACTTACTTTTGGCAGTTTCAGGTTATTTCAGTGACCATTGTGGGTTTTTCTGTCTTTAACAGAAAAATACCAACAATTTTGTCCACATGTGTATATGCAGCATATGGCTCCTATACAGCTAATCTATACTGTCAGTGACATTTTCATAATTTTATGCTGGTTTAAGTTTGTTTGTAATGTATTACAAATATGTTTTGCTTTTTATTTTAATGACTTACAGTTGCTCCTTTTTGACCAACCAGTCATTATTAAATTATGGTGGGACTCGTCATCATGGTTACCCAGAAAGTGAAGAAACAGGGGAGGTGGTCTGCGACATCATCTTTCGCCATTTTACAATCAGGTCCTTTCAAAACTCCCCAAAAGAACTACTCAGCAGAATGACTCAGGTGAGGTGGCTCATGCTAACGACCACCATTAGCATACGAGGGCTCGGTGAAACTCGCATTTCAACGACCCCCTTTGTGTCACTCCCTGGTTCCCAACGACCATCGTTGAGGAGCCAGGTGGGCCTTGGCAATGGTCATCGGGATGTGAATAACACTGACCACACCTCACAGGGGTTATAAGCTGAGGCAACATCAACCACCACCAGAACTGAAGAAGCCTCTTGGATGAGAGGTGAAACGTCTTCACGGAACCTTCTGAAAGTCCAGTTGGATTGATTTTAACAACTTTGGATAACCATGACCTGGATGAATGAGAAACTACACGGACATCATGTTCGATGTTTCTTCACTTTCTGGGTAACCATGATGACGAATCCCACCATAATTTAATAATGCATATGGGCCATTAAGAGACTGTGTTCAACCATGCATTAGAAATCTAGCTGTGATTTTTGACCAGTCTGTCACTAGACAACCATGTCAGACAGCTAACATGCTCCTGTTTTTTACATCTGCGCAACATAGTTAAATAAAAATCCATGGTATCCAAGGTGGAACTGGAGATGATTTTACATTTAAGTTCATCTTGTTTAGATTATTGTAATGTCCTTTTTACCTGTTTAAATCAATCCTCTCTAAACCCCCCTCAAACAGTCCAAAATGCAGCTGCTGGTCTTTTAACAGGAACTAACTGGAGATCGAACATCACCCTAGTCCTGTCCTCTCTTCACTGGCTCCCCATCAATTCTCATTTTAAAATGCTGGTGTTAACTTTACGTGACCAATCTCTACAGTATATCTCCGACCTCCTTCACCCTGACGCCCTGAACAGAGCTCTTAGGTCAGGCTACCTAAATGACTTGTTACTCTACTCTAACCAGGTATGATACAGTATGGTGACTATGCTTTCAAAACTCTACACCAAAACTGTGGAATGTTCCTCCTCTACGGCTGAGATCGGTCGATTTCTGTCAAGCTTTTATGAGGCAGCTGGAAACTTTTTTATTCCGACAGGCTTTAGGTTGACCTGTAGCTGCTTTATTTTATTTATTGTTTTTGGTATACTGTATTTTAGCTGTTTCTCACCTGTTTTAACAGTTTATTACCTTTATCATTACTGTTTTTGTTTTTGTCCTTGTTTTATTATTATTGCTGTAAAGCACCTTGTGATTTTGCATCTGTGAAAGGTGATATAGAAATACATGTTTACTTACTTACAAACATTGTTTAGGAAGGGTTACAGGAACATGAAAAAGAACTCAATCCAACAGATCATCTGTGGGATGTGCTGGAGAAATAAATCTCCACCTCACAGATTCCACGTCTTGTTGCCCGATACCCCAGAACACCTCCAGAAGTCTGTGGAGTCCAGGCCTGCTTCAGTGGAAACCTGCAGGTGGTTTTAAGTTTGTGGTTGATCTGTCTATTTACTAATTCCAACAAAACTATTGTCAGAATATTAATACTTTGAAGTCCTGGCAAGAAAAAATATTTAGAGATGCCATGTACTAAAATGTAGAAGCACACGCTGCTCTTCTCATCAAGAAAAGACCAAAACCAACACCTGCTTGATATGTCTTGTTCTTTTATTGTAGTCCAAAAACTGCAAAACCCACTAAAGCCTACAGTTCCTCTGGGTCACAGCAGGGTGTGAACTGCAGGGGAGGGAGTCTGGCTCCTCTTACTAACACATGAGCTCCTCTGAAAACAGGATTTGTAAAACTGTGGTGGCCTCTAAAATATTGAAAGTAAGCTATTTTTGCCATGTATTTCTGTTTTTCTGGATTTCAATCATCATGGATCTTGTGGAAAATTTGCATGATCATCACCATCAAAGTGAAGTGACACAACATCCTAAACTCTGCTCATTTGAACTCAGAATTAGAAAAAACAACCTGAGTCCAGACACAGTAACACAAATCAGCAGTAAAACCTAAATGAGAGCAAGAAGCAGCTACTTTCATCTGTTTTCTTAATATTTATACTCTTCTGAATAGTAATAGTGATAAACAAGAAAAGCACTCAGAGAGCACAGTACTCCTAAGGCTGCTCAGTCGCATCATTTCAGACGAATGAAATCTTTAATAAAAGATGGCTTGTGTTGTGCATGTCCATGTTTTGTACGGATACCGAATCACGTGACCTAAATATGGCGGCAGGAAGTGATGGGATTCAGAAACACCCCCACAATTTAATCACATTTTCCTTGTATCATTTCTGATGGATAAGTCCTGATAAGTCCTCAGTGGTGGATTTATAGTAGGATCACAGTCATGTGATCATCAGCAGGCAGCTGACGTAGTGTTCACTTGTTGTCATGGTTACAGTGATGCTATCTCACAATGATACAGAAATCTTCAACAAATCCGTGGATCCAGACTATAAGCCGCATCACTGCCAAAATCTAATCACTTGGTCCTTGTGCAATGTTCCCTGTAATTTTTCCTGAGTGTGAGCAAACACACAAACTCCCTGAGCGTCCCTTGGACCACTGTGAGCAACATCAGACGTGTGCACTGTGGTCACACCAGCATCACATCCATTCAAGTTACATGGTTCATTAAAAGAATCATATTACAGCATTTACATTTCTGTTAAAACACTTTGTCAACAGGAGCCAGTTGAAGGCTGCAGTGATTTTAGTGACACTACAATGTATAAGAGTGAAGTTATTGAATATTTGTCTCTCTTTACTGTTGCAGTGGTTTTGCAAATTGCAGACAGATCCTGTTCACTCCATAGACACCAATATTATTCCTGTAGCTTGAAAGACAGCTACTTTTGATAAAACTGGGCTTGTAGCACATTGTCTGCCTTACAACGATGGGAAAGAGGCACCGTTTATGTTTTGACAACCTATATCTAATGAGTTACTGATGCTGGAAGTCTGAATCTGTGAATATCTTTCCAACTTTACTGAACTCAGGGCCACTACCATCCAATGAGTGGTATATTCAATTTTGAATAAAGCATTTAGCCATACTTAAAGCTTTAAGTGCTTTATTAACACAGAACTAAAAATTTTGTATTGTTTTATTATCACAGGTTCTGTCTGAAAAGAAGTGGCCTCATTTTAAACAGTGAAACCAGACTAATAAAATGTAATGACCAACCAGTGACCAATACTGGATTCTGCAAAAACATAAACAACTGAATGCAGAGAACTGGACAAAGAAATTCTCTATAGACATTTTTTTTCATCTACATCTAAATCTTATCACAGTTAATGTATTAACTTATTTATGTGTGTATGCATGTATTTATTGATTTATTTAGTACTGTTAACATAGAATTCTGAGGGAGGTTTTCTTTAGATAGGGAAAGGACATTTATTGATTACATATAGGCTATTAAAGAAATGTTTATTAAAAACTAGAAAGCCTTTTACAAAAAACAACTTAGGCATTTACTGAGTCACTAAAATAGTGTAGAGTCTACGGCCACATCAGCATTATTATAAGCATCCTCTGGTAAATTCACAGCCATATACTGTAGGAAATCTAGCTGATCTCATCATGATGTCCACTTACCATATGGACTTCAGGAGATGATTAGATGATGATAAACTGTGACCTGCTGGTTGGGTTCTCTCTGTTCTCATATTTCCTCCATGTTTGTCTCCTGATGCTGCCTTACTTCAGCTAATCCATGAGCAACATAAACACAGTTTGCCTTGTATCCATTGCCAGGGGTTCCACTCTTCCCACTCCAGTCTGTACATTTGCAAACGTTTTTGCTTCTTTAGACGTGGTGGAGTTTCAGATGTAGACATTTTTAAACGTGCGGGTGCAGCAGCGTCTGTAACCAGGCAACCAGAGACAGGACCGGACACACAGAGACGTCTGAAGTCTGTCCACTGGACCTGGCATCGGGTCCTCGCTACAAAGGTCCTACGAAGATGACATTGGCTGCCCTTAATATTTCCTGTGTTTTATTTTGTTCATTATACAGTTTTGATGAGTGTGTGACAGACGTGTACGGGGCATTTATGAAAATACGGAACAATTTGTGTCCTGTATTGATTCAATACAGCCACACCACTCTGGTAGCTAGAACAACGGTGGCTGCACATAATGACGCCTGTCAATGACGTTGATTAGCTGCTTAAATACGTATGTGAATCGCATCATTGGCTGGAGCAGCCAGTCACCAGTCACTCACTGACTCACATTAAAAAATAGCACAGAATGAATTGTTACGTGTTTATTTTATTTTCAGTTTAGGTTGGATTTTTTTGGTGCGTAGCGCAGATTTTCTGTGCACGGAGACCATGTCAGCAGTACACAATTGCACACGCACACAGCTTAGTGTCCCTCCATTTCTGACCTTCCCTGAAAATTTCATCCAAATCCGTTAGTCTGTTTTTGAGTAATGTTACGAACAGACAGACAGACAGACGGACGGACAAACATACGCCGATCATCACAGAACTCCACTGTGTTCCTTGGCAGAGTAAAAATGTCCTGAGGAGCGCCCCCTGCACCTAGTGATGGCTGATCGAGGCTTTGTTGAAGCTTCGACACTTCATTCAAAACATGGTTCATTACTCGAGGCCTCAATGACACACAGTGCTCGAGTAGGACATCTAGTGGTCAATAATATGAAGTGCAATCAAGACATGGTCGTTGGTTCATGGATTGTTTTGGATTTGATTCGCCATGCACACATTCCTGTTTGACTACACTGGACACAAAAATAATATTACTAGTAATAATAATGACAGTAACTATTGAAGAGCACGTTTCTCTTCTTACCCCTGAGCTACTCACTCAGATACTTTTTTTTTTTTTTGCGCATTTATCATCTATTTTTTTGCCATTTTCGAGTTTTTTTAACTTGAGTCTCGACTCGATCGTTTTTCTCAGGAGGTTGGACTTCAGCCTTTGTGCTGGAGGGTTGAACCCTCAGTTCCAAGACTTTTCAAGCCTCCAGACCTCCCAAGTCCTCAGGACCTGAGCTTTCACACAGTCTGAGGGCTGAAATTTTCTAAGTCCCACAGTAGTTCTCTGTTAGATTGAACTTCCAGACAGTCCAAGGACTGATATCTTCTAAGTTCCTGAGTACTTCTCTGTTAGTTTGAACCTTCACACAGTCTGAGGACTGAAATCTTAAAAGTTCTTGAGTAGTTCTCTGTTAGTTTGAACCTTCAGACAGTCTGTTAATGTTTTGATTAAATCTTTAAGGTTTTTCTTTTTAAATGTTTTACCACCTTTTAATGTTTAATTTTCTTTTTAAATCTTTCATTGTATTTTCTGTGTAATTCCTATTTGAACTTTTATTGTCTTTAAGATATAATTTTCTAATTAAACATTTAATTTTTTAATTAAATGTTTTGTCTTTTTATTGGATAGGTGTAGTGAGAGACAGACAGGAAACGGGGGAAAAGAGTCGGGGGAAGACTTGCAGCAAAGGGCCACTAGCAGGACTCGAACCCAGGACGCTGCGTCAGGGACCAGCCCCTGTACATGGATCACCCGCTTAACCCGTTGAGCTATACGAGTACCCATGTTCTGTCTTTTTAAGGGTTTAATAATCTGATGAAATGTTTTGCATTTTTAAAAATGTTGAACATTCTTCTTGTTTAATTGTATTTTTTAAATGTTTAATGATGGAAAATACCTTATCTGTAATTTCTAATATTTGTATTTTAAAAATTTTGTTTAATTTCATAATGACATGTATTGTATCGTGTTGAATGATCTCATTCAATATTTTGTCTGTTTAATAGAGTTAAACATTAAATTACATTAAATTATATTAAACAGACAAAATATTGAATGAGATCATTCAACAAGATACAATACATGTCATTATGAAATTAAACAAAATTTTTAAAATACAAATATTAGAAATTACAGATAAGGTATTTTCCATCATTAAACATTTAAAAAATACAATTAAACAAGAAGAATGTTCAACATTTTTAAAAATGCAAAACATTTCATCAGATTATTAAACCCTTAAAAAGACAAAACATTTAATTCAAAAATTAAACGTTTAATTAGAAAATTACATCTTAAAGACAATAAAACTTCAAATAGGAATTAAACAGAAAATACAATGAGGCATTTAAAAAGAAAACTAAACATTAAAAGGTGGTATATGTACATATAATTTAATTGTATTTAATGTTTAACTCTATTAAACAGACAAAATATTGAATTAGATAATTCAGCAACATACAATACATGTCATTATGAAATTAAACAAAATTTTTAAAATACAAATATTAAAAATTACAGATAAAATATTTTCCATAATTAAACATTTAAAAAATAAAATTGAAGAATATTAAACATTTTAAAAAATGCAAAACATTTAATTAGATTATTAAACCTTTAAAAAGACAAAACATTTAATAAAAAATTAAATGTTCAATTAGAAAATTACATCTTAAATTTCTTAAATCTTTTTAATAATAAAACTTTTCAAAAGTTTTATTGTATTAATTTTTTTTGTTTGATTTAATTGCTTTTTGTTATGTAGTTTATTTCTTTAATCTTCTTTTTCTGTCAAGATTTTAACCCCAACCTTAAAAATGAAATAAACCCTTAAATCACAATGAAAATAATTCTGTTGTCACAATCATGAGTTAGTCAATTATTCAGTTTATCAATTCAACTTTATTTGTTTAGCACCTTTTGCACAGATGACAAAACTAAACAAGCAAAGAGAAAAAACTATGATTAAAACTCAAAAACATAAAAAAAAAAACAAAAAAAAACAAACAAACAAAAAAACCATTTAACATGGTAATAAAATATGTTGTGTCCAGGGGATGGAGGGAGTTTATTGAAGTCTTCTTGGGCTCACATGGGAAATCATTTAAAATATAAACTGGATATTCAGTCTAAGGAAACTGCAGAGCGACAGAAGAACCAACAATATCTCCTGTTTTCTCCTTTAATGAGTCGACTCTTCTTGTGCTTTCAGACTAAAGAACTACAGACTCTTCACAACCTGCTCAAACTCTTGGTACAGGACCTCACCACATGGGTCAAGAAGGTTTCTGTCTCATTTCTACTCTGAAGCTCACCTTCTCCTGCTCAAACTGCTGACAAATGTTTCTGCTGCTCAAAAGTCTGGTCTCCAGAACTTCCTAAAAACTCTCAAAGTCTCTTCTGCTGCAGGTTGCTTTGTAGAACTGTTCCAGAAAACCTCACTAAACCACATGGAGGAGCCTCAAGATAGTCGTCCAAATGAAACCATACAAAAACCAAACTAGCACAACCCAAACACTAAAGTCTCCTGCAGCCTACCAGAGAACCTCTGAGAACAGAGGATCAGGACAGGAACTCTTACCTTCTGGACAACCAGCGCTGGTTCTCAAACAAGAATACAGAATGTGTCTGACCAAAAACCTCTAAAGACTCACTACAGCCAAGATAAAGACACAACTCACCTGCACCAAATCCACTAATCACTGCACACATTAGCACCATGTGCTAACTGTGGCTGAAGAACCACATTTACCAAGACAACTATCCAGTACAAAGCCGTAAAACACACCAAGAAACACATTAAAGACGATTTTACTGCTGGAAGCTGCAAGCCAACGCCTAAAGAACAAACTAAAGCAAAGGAGCCAAACCCAGTTCACTGGTGAAGAGAAACAGAGGAAATGTTTGTCTGCAGCTAAATAAAGCAGGAAGACAGTGAGCTGCTCAGGTGTTCCTGATAACACCAAGCAGCCACCTGGACAGCCAATAGGAACACAGCTTCCTGGAAGTCCAGAGGGCTGGGTTAGTGAAGGAAATTTAGTTTAAAGTTGAAGCAGAAAGTTAACAAAGAAAGTTGAAAACCACCTTCTGATACCTGAAATCTCTGAGTTTTCACACAAAGAACACCTGAACATGTCAAACTGGTTCCATAGTAGAACCCTCATTGTAAAAATGTCATAGTATGGTGTGTTGCTCAAAAAACATTAGGACTCGGCTGTCAGGGGACAAACATGTAAGAAACATGAGAACAGAGAGAACCCAACCAGTAGGTCACAGTTTATCATCCCCCAGTCATCTCCTGAAGTCCATATGGTGAGAGACATCAGTATCTGGTTGTTAATTTACCAGAGGATGCTTATAATCATGCTGATGTGGTCTGTACTCTACAGTATTTTAGTGACTCAATAAATGCCTGTTGTTTTTTTTTTTTAATGCTTTTTAGTTTTTAATAAACATTTAACAGCCTATATGTAATCAATAAATGGCCTTTGCCTATCTTAAGAAAAACTCACTCAGAACTGTGATATGTTAACAGTACTAAATAAATCAATAAATACATGCATACACACAAAAATAAGTTAATACATTAACTGTGTTTAGATAAGATTTAGATTTTTAAAAAGTTGTTTATGTTTTTGCAGAATCCAGTATTGCTCACTGGTTGGTCATTACATTTTGTTAGTTTGATTTCACTGTTTAAAATGATGCCACCTCTTTTCAGACAGAACCTGTGATAATAAAACAATACACAATTTTTAGTTCCGTGTTAATAAAGCACTTAAAGCTTTAAGTATGGCTAAATGCTTTTTTCAAAATTAAATATATCACTCCTTAGGTGGTAGTGGCCCCAAGTTCAGTAAAGTTGGAAAGATATTCACAGATTCAGACTTCCAGCATCAATAACTCGTTAGATATAGGTTGTCAAAACATAAACGGTGCCTCTTTCCCATCGTTGTAAGGCAGACAATGTGCTACAAGCCCAGTTTTATCAAAAGTAGCTGTCTTTCAAGCTACAGGAATAACATTGGTGTCTATGGAGTGAACAGGGTCCGTCTGCAATTTGCAAAACAGCTGCAACAGTAAAGAGAGACACAAATATTCAATAACTTCACTCTTATACATTGTAGTGTCACTAAAATCACTGCAGCCTTCAACTGGCTCCTCTTGACAAAGTGTTTTAACAGAAATGTAAATGCTGTAATATGATTCTTTTAATGAACCATGTAACTTGAATGGATGTGATGCTGGTGTGACCACAGTGCACACGTCTGATGTTGCTCACAGTGGTCCAAGGGACACTCAGGGAGTTTGTGTGTTTGCTCACACTCAGACTGAAAAATTACAGGGAACATTGTTTGGGACTCAAGCAGTTTCTTCTTTTACTCACTATCTCCCCAGCCTTAGAAAAAAAAAAAAACTGTTCACACGTTACAGATGAGGCTGAGGTACACAGGAAATGTTTGGCTCCATTGTACAAGTTTGGGTAAACAGTTTTGTGGGTTGCCCAGTAAGCCAGTGGGTCTGCCGTTCTTTCTACAATTGCATTCGCTGTGGCGCTTTGCATTTGCCAGGCTCTACCTGCGTCTTCGTCTAATAGGCTCCACAGTTGAACTGAAAGATATTGAAGGTCATCATCATCATCACCAGAAATGTCAGTCATTCCCTATTCAGAAGAGAAAAAAAAATACCTGTGGAAGGTGCTGCTGGTGGTGGAGGACGAGGCTGTGGTGATGCTTGTGACGTAGATGACTGCTGCTTGGTATCCTTTATGTTAATTGTTGTGCATTCTGTTATTAAACGTTCTTTCACACTGGCTGCCACTCTGATTGGTGAATCCAAAAGTTTTGAACTGCAGAGCCACAAGTGTAGCAACAGTCAGTGAACTGTTCTTTGGTTTGTAGTCTGTCAGCTAAGCACCTGACAAGGTTCTGTGCCAGGTGTTGTGGCATGGGGGTGGTGAGTTGGGAATATATATATATATATATATATATATATATATATATATCTATTCTCTACGAAATATGAAATCTGACATACTACTAACTCTCAAAGCAAAAACAACAGCAAAAAAAACAATCTATTCTGCGAAAAACAATTCAAATGAACAACACTAAATAGGGATCTCCTATCCCGGAACACTCGATCCCGCTGAGTGATTCACATAACAAACCAAACCAATCAGGTGATTCGAAGCAGTTGAGTGCTTCAAACGTCACTGAAGTGATTCAAACGTCATGAGTCACGTGACCAAACCACGCCTCGGCACAGTGGCTCGATACGTTTGCTTCATGAGCTACAGCGCATGTGTGGAAGCCTCGGGTATCAGAGGACCATCACTACCTGCACCCCAAAAGACCTCAGTCTCCCCAGCAGATAGAGTCTGCTCTGACCCTTCCTATGAAGTCCACTAGTGTGGTCTGATCAGTCCAGGTTACTGTTCAGGGGAACACCCAGGTACTCGTATGAGTCCACTCTCTCTGTGTTCATGTTCCATATGTTCACCAATGCTGGCAGTGTGGAAGTTCACCAGCAGCTCTTTAGATTTCCCTGCATTTACTAAAGGCTACAGTGCCTATCTGTGTTTAAAAATCCAACTGTATATCCGTGGAGAGTTTTTAAAGATGTATATTCAGTCGTAGGAACAGAGCTTTGGATTAGAAAGTGCTGAGAGAATACATAGTTTGTTTGGTAATAAGAGCTTTATCCTGGGATTACAGATATGTATTTTAATTGTGAACATTTTCTGACTTACGGCCAGCATGTGATTTCTAATCCTCCCCTCTCGTTTCTCAGCTAAGTCACCAGAACCCCCATGAAGAGATCTGACAGGGAGGAGCCTCACTTTCGATTCTGTTCCAAAGGTTGGAGCTTCTTTGTAATCCCATCTGCTCTGCTAAATGTACTTCTAAGACCGGATGGCCCAACATTAACTTGATGTACCAGACATTTTAATGTTAACCACAAAACACAATGTGCACTGGATCAAAGCCAGAAGACCTCATTGGACTTTAAATCTCCAAACCAAATCAAAGTGTAACCATAAAGGCTACGTTTAATGATTTCTGTGTTTACAGGGAATTAGTCTTATTACTACTTTTAACAGAGTTCTGCCCAGAAACTCTTGATTTACTTTCTATCAACACAAACCATCGTTACAAGCAACTTTCTCCTTATCATTAAAAAAAACACATAGATGCAGCCAAAACTCCCACATACGCTCATTTACTGTTCTCCTCGTGCAAACACCCACATGGCACACACGCTTTCACAATAAAAACTACACAATGAAGTCACTCAACAGATGAATAAAGTTCACATCAGACTCTAAAACTGTGGAAAGTAACATCAGTCGCTCTAAGAGGCCCCAAATGCTCCTGCTGTTGCCTAAAATATAGATATTTTAACAGTACAATGTTAATTTTACTGCCAGAAAAGCATAATCCAATCCAGTTCAGTTGGCCAGTGTTGGTTTAATATCACTTAGCAACAAGTGAGGATGATATGTGGATCATTATTTGTGTCTTCTTTCTGTTAGGAATTCCTCTAAATGACACTAAGTTAGATTTAGATTCATAACATTTTGTGTAAGTTTCATCATGTGTATATTATTATCTTTATTGCTGTTTTGTTTCAGATGGTTCCTGGTGTACATATAAAAACCCTAACCCACGACCAGCCCCAAATGTAGTTGTGACCCCTACAGGACTGAGCCTCTGCTCTAATGCAGCACTAAGTGCCTCGCTGCAGGTAAAGAGAAGCTCTAATGTGGTGTAATGACGTTACAAGCCTCTGATTGCAGAATGTAGGAAATGGCTCCAAGTATCAGAGGCAAGTGTTAACCTAATGTGGATGTAATGGTGTTTGAACCACAGCAGTCTGACTTCATCTGCTGCTGCATCTTTCATTGTCTCCCTGCTGCTGCTTAATCAGGTTTCAGTGATTTACGGCTGCATGAGCTGGCAGCAGCTAACTGTGGAAGCCTGAAGTCATCTTCATCAGTCAGCAGCACGTCTGTATAGAAAGGTGGAGGAGGTGGGTGTGTGTGTAATAACTGTTATTTAGAGAGTCCTTCTCAAAATCCAAGTTACAGATTGCTTCCCAAAGCAGTAAAATGAAACTTACAGGTATGAAATCATCAGGATCGAAAAAACACAACGTGGCATATAAAAACAGCAGCGTTATAGTTATATGATATGATATTTGAAGAAATAAAAGACACCTTAAAGGAAATTAAAATCAAATAAACTCAGAAAAGTATGTTATAAGAAGGACCATTGATGATCCATTTAGCATAAATGTATCATTTAATCATTTAACAACATGAATTTAAGACACATCCAGCATTAATTCAAGCATTCATTAATCATTATTTAAATATATGATTTGTACCTTTGATTGCAAAGTATTTTACACAGTTAAGCATGAGTCATTAAAGTAATATTTTAAGGAAATAATAGTGTATCTTACTGTAATAGTTGTTGTTTTGTGTCTGAGGTTCATCCCTGTGAGCCTTTTTTTAGCTTTCTGTCTTTTATTATCACTTTGTGGTCATTTTAATGGTTAGTCTACTTTTGTATTTATTTATTGTTTTCTTTGGTTGGTTTCATGTCTTTGTGGTCATTTTTTATTTTTTTTTGTCTCTGTGCGTTTTGCATCTGTTTGTCATCATTTCTTTGACTCTCCAACAGGGAATGTGAACTCCTGCTCTGATCCAGACTCCCTGGACCGTTCACATGTCCATCCATGACTCTAACACCTCTAGTATCTCCATGACTGGCAGAGTTTCTGATCACTAGTGACTGTCTGGAGTTATATGATGGTGCTGCAGTCACATGGAGCTGTGCCGCTTATTGCAGACGTGTAAGTAAACACATCCTTTTAACTGGCGACAAGAATGCAAAAATAATAATAAAAGAGAGGAAGAATATGATGTATTCACAATGTCAGTTTGGTGAGAAAAGCTAAATGTAAACCATGTAAATGATATAATGATAAAAAACACTGCTGAGGGCACCTTTGAGCCCAGATTATGTTGTTATTTAAACTGGGCCTGAAGGAAACCACTTGCGTTTCACAGGAGGACATAGGATGAAAACTCAAGATGGAAACTTTTAGCAGACTCTCTGAGGTTTGTTTAGTTTGAATGACTGGTATGTTGTTCTGAGCAGACGAGGCCTTGACTGACGTCTGTCCTCACGCTGCACATCTCTGCTTTAGACAATGAAACTAGAATATAACAGCACTGACAATAACATCTGTATTTATCAAGATAAAACCACTGAGTTACTTGTATTAAAGCTGGGGTGTCAAACATAAGGCCCGCGGGCCACCATTGGCCCACCAGATGGTCCACTCCAGCCCACAGGACGACTTTGTACAGTTTAGAAATTACAGAGGTGAAAATGAAGACTTCCTGTGAAAATATTTAAAGACATTGAACACTGTGTGATATAATGTGAGTCAGCAGCTTCAGTATGACTGAGTCTGGTTTGGTTGAACCCTATTGTTGATGCACTAACACAACTTTCATGCATTTTTATGTACACATGTTCAACATTTACAAGGCAGGAGGACAACTTAACCTTTTCCTAATAGTTCCTGCTTTAGTTTGTGTGGTGTGTCAAGATCACTACACAGATGTGGAAATAAAAGAATTTAAAATCATTTCTAGATCTTGACAAGTTATAAAACACTATATTGTTCACTTCCAGACTAAATGTTTTGTTCTTTTGTAGACACTGTGATCTGTAAGTTGTGATACACAAATGCATAGTGTTATAATACTGTTAAAATTTCACTTATTTTTCTTAATACATTTCAGATCATTCATAATGTTCTGTAAAAAGATAGTTCATTAAATGTGAACATTTTCAGAACATACTTTTTTTTGCACTTAACCCTTACATGCATAAGTGGGTCAAAAATGACCCCATGAGGTCGTTTTCTTGCAATAGTTTTTAATCATTTAATTTACCAGCTATTCCTCAAAGAACAGTTTTTAATATCATTCAATTTAAATTTTTAAGTTACCTTTAATACTTTTAAAGAAATTGTAATATTTGTAGTACCCAGCTGTTCATCACTGATAATATCAGACGGAGGTGATGGAGGGACGGACAGCAGCAACAGCTGGAGGAAAAGAGTGGAACAATGTCAACAAAAAGGATGTTGACGTTCTATTGCTGTGCTGTGGAATATTCTTCTATTTCAATTATCAGAATGTTCAAAATCTGCTATGAAGTGAAAAATAAACATATTTCTAACATGAAATCATTCTTGTGTGGACAAAAATATAACACAAACAAATAATACAAATGATTATTCTGAACCAAAATAACAGAAATGGCATAAAACACACTGGTTTTTATAGAGGCCATTTCTGACCCACTTATGGAAGAGTGTAGAGTCCAATCATTCATGCACCTAATGCAGGTTCCACATTCAGCTGAATATGATCTGAAGTGGGCCAGACCAATAAAATCACAGTATAATAACCTAAAAATAACCTCAACTCCAAACGTTTCCCTTTGTTTTAGTGCAAAAAAGTACATTCTAACAATGTTCAAATTTAATGAACTATTATTGTACAAAACATTATGAAAAACCTGAAATTCCTTCAGCAAAATAAATGAACTTTCAACAACATTAACCCTCAGTTTATCATTTGTATATCACAACTTACAGACCAGAGTGTCTACAAAGGAATAAAACATTTAGTCGCAGGTATTGGGAACCGAACGATATAGTATTTTACAACTTTCAATTATTTCAAACTCCCATTTATTTCCACATCTGTGTAGTAATCCTGACACACCACACAAACTAAAGTAGGAACTATTAAGGAAAAGGTCAAGTTATCCCCTGTCTTGTAAGTTGTGAAGAAAATTCTTCTGTGGAATACTGTTTGCCCTAAAGAACACTCAGAGTCGTCTCTCAAGCCAAAGCAAGTGTTTTACAAGAAATCAACAAACACAGAACACAGTCTGGCCAAGTAACTGACAATAAAAAGACACGGTTTAGCTTTTATACAGGCACATAAGTTGCAGTGGTATTATCAGTTTGTGAGCAGCCTGCTGCTTGCAGGACCAACTTGTTATATTTTTATGGTCAAAGTTAATCATGGAAATTTACTGAGTCCATTGGGTTAAATGAGTTTACAGTCACGCAGTTATACAGTAGTCTGATACCATAAAGAGCATTTAATCATAACATTTTTATAATTTTATAACATTTATGTAGAAAATGTATACATACAAAATGCATAAAAGTTGTGAGAGCAGCAACAAACCAGACTCAGTCGTACTGAAGCTGCTCACTCATATTATCATGCTCAGTGTTCAATGTTTTTAAGTATCCTCACAGTAAGGAGTCATTTTCACCTCTGTTATTTTTAAACTTTACAAAGTCATCCTACGGGCCGGATTAGACCCTCTGGTGGGTCGGTTTTGGCCCGCGGGCCTTATGTTTGACACCCCTGATATAAGGGTTAAACAAAGGAGAAAAAAGTGAAGTTGTCATTATTTATCGGTTATTATGTTCTGATTTTATTCGTCCGGACCCTGAACGCAGCACAGCCAGTAATGTTAGGTCTGAAATGGGCTCTTCTATGACTTAGACTTAGACAGACTTTATTCATCCACAAGGGAAACTTTGTTGTCACAGTAGCTCAGAACAGTAATCTTAAATAGACCAGAGAACAGCAATAGAATTATACAATAATAGGATATAATAAAGAATAGACTAAGTAGTAAAAAGTAAAAAGTTTTTACTGATGATAACTTTTTCATTGTGTCCAATCACCAAACACAAGGAAGAGACACTAAATAAGAGTGTGTCTGTGTGTGAGTCTATAATTGCATGAAGGGCCCATGCTGAGCTCCCCTGGGAGCCACATACAGAAATAAAGTTGATCTATAATTCAGCACTGCGGCTTCAAATCACAGCGGAGGGAGAAAAAAAAGCTCCTTCATCAACAAACTGCCTCAAAAATAAAGAAATGCTCACAGGAACAACACGGAGAAACGTGACACGAGGTGAAAGAGGCAGGAAGTGAGGATTCATTAAAACAACACAGGCTTCAGAGGGAATGAAAAGTGTGAAATTGTTGACTTACCTGTGAGTTTAATCACGACGCTCTGCATCCTTCACCCCATGATGCGTTCAAGTTCCACACCTCCACGTTTAGAAAGTGCCTCACTCTGCGACTCCTCCTGCTCCAAACTTTGAGCTGCTCCTTCCTTCTACCTCGGAAAGGTCGACAGGAGAAACAGTCAGCTGTTGGCTCGCAGGTTTTCTCCCTCTGAGTCCCTACCAGTCCGCCTTCTCGCTCAGAGGCACACTTCGGCTTTTTCCGCCGGATTCCGAACATCTCCGAACGAGACACCGCTTTAACACAGAGGAGCAGCTGGGTTTACGATGAGTTTACGGCACTCAGCGGTTGATATGGAACAAGTTTAATAATAGACCTGTAAAGTTTTCATTTTTATGCATGCACAGGGACTTAATATGCTGCACTCCATAACTTTTAAACGGCCTGGTGGTTGTTATTATTAGAATTTCCTCTTTACCGTGCATCAGTAGAGTCTTCCTCCCACCTGAGGTCCAACACGGTGCTGACCTTAATGAAATCTGCTCAAATCTCAGGCGCAATTTCATCAACTCGTTTTTTAAAAAAAATATTTAATATGCCTCTCATATCCACAGAGACCTAATTAAGCTTCTTACTAACCTCTGCAGCTGACTTTACAGTTTTTTGTCATTAAGATAAAATTGTTCAGAGTATAAACACAGCGTCTCACAGGTCAGCAATGAACTGCAGTTTGAAAAAGAAACAAGGGTCAGTCCAGAACTGGAGGAGATTTTGGCTTCAAAATATTGGAAAAATAAGCCTTCTCTTTTACAAATTTCTGCTACATATTCATCAAAATGACCAAAAAAACGAGACAAAATGACAAAAACAAGACAGAAAGTGACAAAAACACGACATGAAATGACAAAGACGAGGCAGAAAATGGCAAAAACGACACAAAATGACACAAATGAGACACAAAACAGCAAAAATAAGACAGAAAACGCCAAAAGCAAGACAGAAAATGACAGAAACAAGACAGAAAGCAACAAAAAACGAGATACAAAACGACAAAAACGTCATCAACAGGCTATGCTAACATGTTGTGGGAAGTTCCATGAATAATTATGATTATTTAAAATATTATGTTGATGAAAAAAACTATTTCCCACAATTACAAGAGACATCAATGAAAAAAATAAAACCAAAAAAAGGAGATTTAAATTGATGTGAACTGTTTTATTAGAGATTCAGTTTGGTCATCAGGGGGTGGGACAAGAGAAAAATATCATTTTAGGGGGAACTCCAGACTTATTTGGTATTTTAAAAATATTTTCAACATTCTTTTCTCTTAGTTTTTTTTTTTAGATTTAGTCTCAGGTCAAGAACATTTACACAACTGCATGTTTTAGTATTTTCTACATGGATTAATTTGATGTAAAATGTCTTCTAGTTCTGGAATGATCCACAAGCTGTATAAGTTCAGATTAATTTCTCAAGTATAGATGTTTTTTTTTCCATTTCTTCCTACTTAAATGGATTCCATGCCACACATGGTAAAGTACATTAAATTGTGAGGATGTAGTTTTAATAGTTAAATTAACAACCCATGTCTCTACTGGAAACCACACTGGATGTTTTAAATGTTGCCCTAAAATAACAGTGATTTACAAAACTATGAATTATAAATGACAAATCAGTCATAAAACAGTTTAAATTGTGTAGGAACTGGTGAAATATTCATCACAAAATGTTTTTTTACTATTATTACTTGAATGTTTTTTGTGAAACATTCTGAACAACCTGCTTCTGGGGTTCTTAGACAAAAAAGTAATTTCACTTTCTAATTTATTTATCTGTCAAAAATAACACAAACTTCCCACTTCCAGATATAAGAGTAACATAAAACATAAAATCTCAATTAGAAACTTTTCTTGTTTTGCAGATTAAATTCATATAATTTCCAATAATGGATGGATGGATGGTTGGATTTCCAAACATTACAGATCTCACCTTTCCATTTTCCATTTAATGATAATGTGTTTGTTTCTTACAGTTCTTCTTGAGAAGCTTCATATGTGTGATGATGGATCCATCTAGTGGCTGAAATCTGGTTTTACACCTTTACCTGTGGGTCTGTTCCACCTTCTTTTATTTCTTCAGTTACACAATAGAAAAACAAGGTCATAAAATCTGCTACATCCTCTGTTTTTTGGTGCTTTCTCCTATAAAGTTGGGCCCTTTAACAGTTGCTGACAGTGAACATGATCATTGTGCACCACAAAAAATGTCCAACTGTCAAACCATGATGGTAAAAATCTGTAAACGCTGAAACAGTTGGATCCAGTTTATATAACACTGAATCATTGTAAAGAAGTTCATCAGGAGAAAAGTGTGTTTGCACAGTTTTAAAAGGAAAAATGCCGTAAAATGTGTAACCTCAATGCTGAGAATACAGTTTTTCACAGTTAAATGTATGTTCTGTTGTGCTGATAATGGAACCATGTCGTAATATTCATAACAACTCAAATTTTTGCATTCATTTCAAGTAAAAAATACCGTTTGTACCAATCAAATTTATGTTCTTTTGTGTTAATAACGGACTTTAATATTTATGACAGCAATAACCATATTTTTTGCATATATGTCATTGCTAAAAATACATATATTAAATGTTAAATACACTAGCTGTTGTGCTGATAATGGAAAAATGCTGGAATATGTATAATAAGTTACACATTTTTTTATTTTAGATAGTATTTTCATGTCAGTTTTTAAGTTTTTAAAAGTGAAAACTTTATTTTTTTTAAAAGATGGAATGAAGCACATTTTTCAATTGTAAAATCAAACATAATAGATTTCTTTATTGTAAATGTAGAAAACGTTTTACTGTGATTTTACAGTAGTGTTCTGGCGACGATGGCTGCTGGAATTTTACTGTAAAAGTATTTTTGAAAATTTACAGTGTAGTCTAATCAGTGCTTTGTGAGGTGTTGTGCAACTTCCTTTTTTATTTCACAAAAAGTAGATCCTGAAAAATGGGTGCTGAAATACAAATAAAATGTGCATCCACTGCAGATTCAAAATACACGACTGTTCAAAAGTTTGGGGTCACCCAGACAATTCCATGTTTTCCATGAAAACTCCCACTTTTCTCCATGTGCTAACATAACTGCACAAGGGTTTTCTAATCATCAATGATCCTTTCAACACCATTAGCTAACACAATGTAGCATTAGAACACAGGAGTGATGGTTGCTGGAAATGTTCCTCTGTACCTCTATGGAGATATTCCATTAAAAATCAGCTGTTTCCAGCTACAATAGTCATTTACCACATTAACAACGTCTACACTGGATTTATCATTCATTTAATGTTATCTTCATGGGGAAAATTGCTTTTCTTTCAAAAATAAGGACATTTCTATGTGACCCCAGACTTTTGACCGGTAGTGTATACAGTATGTAGAAGCATCTGTTTCCCCCAGTATTAGCCACACCTGTGGAAAATATAAATGTTGATTTCAGGTTTATTTACCTATCTGTAAAATAAATATTCAAAGAAATTCAACTTTTGTTTTTCTGTATTTACAATTTATTGCATTGTAACTTTGTCGTAACGTACAAAAGGCATATATGTGCACTGTTCAGAGGGTAAATAGCAGCATCAGAGTTTGCTGAAAGCTGGCTTTCTACAAGCAGTTATATACATTTTACTAGGAAAACTGTTCATATTTCCAACACTGCACCATCGATTCATCAGCCACAGCTTGCTGTTCAGAAACCACAACTTCAAACCAAACACAGGCCACAGTGCAATAAAAGCCTCGAGTGAATCAAGTCATACTGAACTGAAATGAACCCAGAGTTCGTGAGCAGCAGCCTGACAGTCAGCTGGACTTTAGGTTTCCTTCCTGCTTATTTCTCCTACAGGTTCATCTTCAGCAGCGCCGGCCTGACCTGAAAGATGCTGCGGCTCCGACAAGACAAGTACCGGGTCCAGTACTTCCTGAACTGCTCGTCCCGAAAGCCGTAGATCACAGGACTCAGGAAACGAGGGATGATATAGACGAGCAGGAAGAAGATGTAACGGATCTCCAAGCTCAGATGGGGGAACAGGGAGATGAGAGCCGCCTGCAGGGAGGGAACCACAAAGGCCAGCATGCACAGCAGCAGCTGGAACAAAAACGTAGAACAACCTGAAGGACTCAAATATCCAACATCTACCACAAACAGGTCAGGTCAGCTTCTACAAATGGTTCACATACAAAAAAAACCCTTTTAATGCAGAAAAAAATTGCAAAGACAGGGAAAAATCTGCAAGTAATAGGAAATGTTGATTTCTGAGCTGGGCAGTGGTCAGTGGTTAGCACTGTCGCCTTGCAGTTAGAAGATCCCCGGTTCACATCCTGGCCTTCCTGGGAACTTTCTGCATGGAGTTTGCTCTCCCTGTGTAAGTTTTCTCCAGGTTCTCCAGCTTCCTCCCACAGTCCAGAAACATACTGAGGTTAATTGGTGATTCTAAATTGTCTGTAGGTGTGAATGTGAGTGTGATTGTTTGTCTCTGTGTGTAGCCCTGTGATAGACTGTTACCTGTCCAGGTGAACCTGTGATAGACTGTTACCTGTCCAGGTGAACCTGTGATAGACTGTTACCTGTCCAGGTGAACCTGTGATAGACTGTTACCTGTCCAGGTGAACCTGTGATAGACTGTTACCTGTCCAGGTGAACCTGTGATAGACTGTTACCTGTCCAGGTGAACCTGTGATAGACTGTTACCTGTCCAGGTGAACCTGTGATAGACTGTTACCTGTCCAGGTGAACCTGTGATAGACTGTTACCTGTCCAGGTGAACCTGTGATAGACTGATACCTGTCCAGGTGAACCTTCCCCCTGAGTCAGCTGGGATAGACTCCAGCCCCCCATGACCCTGATGAGGATTAAGTGGTGTATAGATGCAGGATGCATGAATTTCTGAGCTGTCAGTTTACACATATTTAATCATAACAGCTTAAATAAGTGGCCACTATTTGTGCAACTGATTGAAGCTGAAAACTCCTGAAAGGTTCAATGATTAGTCAGTTGTCTAGATGGAAGTGGATCAGTTGTGAGAAGGGATGTCCAATAATATCAGTCCACTGATATTATTGGCCCAATATTGGCATAAAAATGTAATATCAGTCAATATTGTTAGAGGTTTTTTTTTTGTTGTTTTGTTTTTTTGTTTACAAAACCGATAAATAATGCCTGGATTTTGCTGGCATTTATCAGACTCATAGAGGGAGGGAGACTGTGAACTGTTGTTTGAAATGATATTTTTTTTTAAAAGGCATAAATATGGCATTTTTTCCATAACTTCAGTTGAAGTAGTTTTCTTATTTTGCACAGGCAGTGTTTACATTGGAAAGCCTTGTTGCATTTGAAAATGCATCCAATCCATGTTACCTAAAATTAGTTAAGTAGCCCACAGATATCAATATCGATTGATATCGGAATTGGAAATTATATATCGTTTATTGGCAAGAAAGACAATATTGGACATCCCTAGTTGTGAATTATTTTGTGTAAAATGCAAATGATTATTTACTACCAATTACACATAAGGCTATGTTTTCTCATCTTAATAAATATCTTTTGGGGTTTCTATAAGACAAAACTAGACATTTAAACTTTGACATGTATTTTCACCTTTATCGATGGAACAAATGTTTAGTTAACTGATAGACATTTTCAGAAGAGCAAAGAAAAGAACTTCTTTTTTTAATGCATCCATTATTTACTAAGTCTATATGTAAACTGTATAAAAACAGGGCTTGCATGTTGTCAAAAAATATAGAAAAACTCGTATTATTTCCAATTCTTGACATTTTGGACTTTTTAAACCTTTTTTATTGTCGATGGTAGCTGAGTGGCTAAAACCTCTCAGCTCACCCAGAAATAAGGGGTATAACTCCTGTTTTGGGGCATAATTGTCCCTTATAAAGCCATAAATCACTGTCTATAAAGCTCAAATGTTTGAAGGAATCGAGGAACAGAGGAGAGAAGCTTGGAGCTGGCTGTTGTGGCTCCAGGACGATGCATCTGTCCACACAGTACAGGAGGCAGAAGAACTGTTGCTGACCTGACCTGCACCACCCGACTTCTACCTGTCTCCCAGACTGAAATCAAACTTGCATGGTTGCCATTTTCAAAGTCATGAAGAAGTCATACATGCTGTTGAGGAGTATCTGGAAACTCAACATGTGACCTGTTTCTGGTAGAGACAGTGAAGCTTGAAGTTAAAACAGAACATTTATGCAAAAACAATCTTTCTCCTATTTTCTTTGGTGAGTTTGAGAACTTTCTGAAGAACCCAGCTCATCTCAAGGAGCCAAACCTGTTGTCATTAGTGGACACCCACCTGCACCCCATGCAGCACCACGGTGTTCCTGGCTCTCTTCACCGAGGCCAGGCCTGTGGATGCAGCTCTTGCCGTCAGCATGATCTTACAGTAGGTGTAGAGCAGCGTGAGGGCCACGAAGGAGAGGTAGGTCCCGTCAAACACACAGTTCTTATAGTAGATGGACCTGTCGCGGAACAGCAGCGAGTGGTCGCAGAAGATGGTGGCGTGGAAGAAACTGGGAGGCTCCTTGACAACGGTGATGAGGAGGTCAGTGATGGGCGGTGTGGCGGTGAGGATGAAGATGACGCCGATGAGGAGCAGCGTACGGGGGACCGTGCACATCTGGCTGTAGTGCAGTGGGAAGCAGATGGAGATGTAGCGCTCCACGGCCATGCCAGCCAGGATGAGAGGGGTGGAACGGGTGGTGAGGACAGCCGTCATGATCTGAGGGGGGTGGAGTGGATGTTGGAAAAACTGACTGAGTGATACGCAGAAATACAGGGATTTTACCAGCTGACTGGAAGCACTCTAGTTGGTAAGAAGTAATCACTCTGCATTAAATGAGGAGTGCATCTGCATCAAAAGGCTCAGAAAAATGAAAGGAGTTCTGAATGTCACGCTGACATAACAGTGTTTTGCTTTGAGGGAAATCCAGTTCTGGCTTCACAGCTTTGTGGTGCTGAAATAAATCTCCAGATAAGATACTGCCCATGGATAATCTGGTCCTTTCTGTAGCTACAATATTTCCATACAGCTGATTCTTGCATTGGGGCTGCACAGTGGCTCAGTGGTTAGCACTGCCACCTTGCAGCCAGAAGATCCCCGGTTTGTGTCCTGGCCTTCCTGGGATCTTCCTGCATGGAGTCTCCATGTTCTCCTCTACATGTGTGGGTTTTCTCCAGGTTCTCCAGTTTCCTCCCACAGTCCAGAAACATGCTGAGGTTAACTGGTGATTCTAAATTGTCTGTAGGTGTGAATGTGAGTGTGATTGTTTGTCTCTATGTGTAGCCCTGTGATAGACTGTTACCTGTCCAGGTGAACCTGTGATAGACTGTTACCTGTCCAGGTGAACCTGTGATAGACTGTTACCTGTCCAGGTGAACCTGTGATAGACTGTTACCTGTCCAGGTGAACCTGTGATAGACTGTTACCTGTCCAGGTGAACCTGTGATAGACTGTTACCTGTCCAGGTGAACCTGTGATAGACTGTTACCTGTCCAGGTGAACCTGTGATAGACTGTTACCTGTCCAGGTGTCTCCTGCCTTCACCCTCAGTCAGCTGGGATAGACTCCAGCCCCCCATGACCCTGATGAGGATTAAGGTGTATAGATAATGGATGGATGATCCTCACATTTCTTTTTGCAACCAAATCTTCCTTTTCAATGTATTTATGAGTAAATCCAGACAGGATTCTTTTGTAAATCAGTTGAAAATGAAAATCATACAAGTTTGTTTTTTGTATCAGTCATTCCACCTCAGTTCACCAAATTTTAAAACAGTTCACACCTGGCCTTCTCATATTTGTTAGATTTTTCCCCTGGGGCCTGGTACCATCTTATTAAGTAAAACGTGTAAAATCTGGAGGAAACATTATTAGTTTTTGAGTTAAAACTTGCTGCCAGATGTAAAATATTTGTATGGAATTTTTATACAGTTCAAGTTACACAGATAGTTTGAGAAAATAGTAAATGTCTTGACTGACCAGAAGGCAGCAGACGGAGGTGTGGATCTTCCTGAAGATGTAGCTGACCACATACAGCGCTGTTACCAGAGTTAGCTGCAGAGCGTCATTGATCACCATGCAGATGAACATGATGTACCGCGGGTTCTCATAGAAGAGACTAAAGTCAGAGACAAACCGGAGCTGAGAGTAGAACAAGTGCAGCTAGAACTGAACAATCTAATTACTATTAAAATCTCACTATTGCTCAGAGGAATATCCAAATTGTAGGAGCTGCGTTTTTCTGATAAAGATGAAAAATGTCACAACCAACACTACCGTTTAAAAGTTGGGGTCACTTAAAAATGTCCTTATTTTTGAAAGAAAAGCAGTTTTTTTCAATGAAGACAACATTAAATGAATGAGAAATACAGTGTAGACATTGTTAATGTGGTAATTTTTTTAAGCCACTAATAATTTGATGGCTGGGTTTATACACTTAAACCAATTAATAGATATGTTTATATGCATGTTTTATTTTTGCTGTATGTCAGCAGGTACTAGTTGTAGTCAGTGTTTTTATATCAACAGTTGGAATCCTAGGAAACATGAGGTGACTGAACATGACAGTGGAGGAATAACTGCACTCTAACAGATTATAATGTGGATCAGTGTGTACCTGTGTCGGAGGAAGGTGTGCACCATGCTGCTGTTGATGATGCTCAGGGCCAGCCACACTAACATGGCCACTATGTTCTTGGTCAGAGCGTTGGAGAAGCTGTCTTTAGGGATGGTCATGGCACCCAGTGCCAGGGTGGAGCTGCTGTTACTCATCAGCAGGTCCAGAGAGCTGGAGAAGGTGGAGTTCATCACCAACATCTCCTCCTGGCTGTCTGAGGAAACACAGAAATCACATCTAAAGTGCAATAACTGACCCCAGAGATTGTTTTATGAGTGCATTGTTCATCTAATTAGAATAGCAGTTTGTTGGATAGAAACATTCATATCTTTGAAAAGACTGTGCAGAGATTGAAGACTTATTTAAATTTATTTACTTATTTTACAAGATCGGCATACATACACCACTGTTCAAAAGTCTGGGCTCACCCAGAAAACTTCATGTTTTCCATGAAAACTCCCACTTTTCTCCATGTGCTAACATAACTGCACAAGGGTTTTCTAATCATCAATGAGCCTTTCAACACCATTAGCTAACACAATGTAGCATTAGAACACAGGAGTGATGGTTGCTGGAAATGTTCCTCTGTACCCCTATGGAGATATTCCATTAAAAATCAGCTGTTTCCAGCTACAATAGTCATTTACCACATTAACAATGTCTGCACTGCATTTATCATTCATTTAATGTTATCTGCATTGAAAAAAATGGTTTCCTTTCAAAAATAAGGACGGTAGTGTATGTATGTGCAGTAAATCTAGTTTTTATTTACAGTCTATAGAAACTAATCTGCCCTAAGTTAAACAAAACCATCTGCTGTGATTCTAAAATGCCAGTCTATCTTAAACACAGTTTACATATTATTATATTTATTATCTGTACATACCTGGGACCACAGATGTTCTGCTCTCTCTTGCTCAGGAGTTACTTCATGGTTCAGTGTTGCTTTAACATCTGCAGGAAGATCAGAAGACATTTCTGTTTTGCTGTATTTCACACACAAACAAAACCAGATTTCTTGCATTTAATTGCAGCTTTGCAGAGCACAGCATGCTTTTATTTAGTGAAAGTAACATGATGTTCGTTCAATTGATTGTTATTCTTATTTATTATAAATCTGAACACCTTTACCCAACTAATAACTAGTGCTGCAGGACACAATGGCTTCTGTAATAGTTGTAATAATTAAACACAATCATTTTACAACATACATCTGTACAAACTGTATTATATACACACTAAATTCACTGAGCAGTAATCTGTAGTGAGAATGTGTTAGACATAAAATAATCGTCTCATTTCAGTTAAAGCATACAGATTCCACACTCAGACATCAACTATCATTACAGTTTTTTAAGGGTTTACAAAAGCAAACCTTAAAGCTTTAAACCTTTTTTAAACAAACAGGGAGAAAGACTTTTGATAATAATATCAACATAAGCTGTGAAAACATAGAATAGTAACTTGTTGACGTTCACACATGATGAAGACTGAACCTCTCACCTGCTGTTCCACTGACTGACAGCAGCCTCCTGCAGCCTGATGCCTCATATATGAGGATGGTTGGGATGTTCTGGTGTCTGTGTGTTCATTAGGTTGTCGTGGCGATGGGCTCAGGGTCATGATGTCACAGGTTGAGCTTGCTGGTAATGAGCATGAGAAATGTATTGATCCCATGTCAATTAAGTCAGAATCTGATGGAGTTTAATGTTTGACCAATTAAATATACATGACTGCCTGTCATACTGATGCTTAAAGTGACAGAAAACAGTCCATGTAGATAAAATCTTTTGGTTTCAACTCTGGGTAAATCTGACATTAGAATGCCTTATTTCACTCTTTCAATCTCATTTTTGGCCACATCTGTCTGAACTGTGGAGACTAGAGGCTTCTCAGTGACTAGCTAGCATCTACCATGACCTGCATGTGATGTGTTTATGGATAATCAGTAAATGTGAATGTCTGCTAATAAGCAGGTATTCAGCAGGTGAGACGTTTTGGGTCCAATTTTATACACTACTGTTCAAAACTTTGAGTTCATTTAGAAATGTCCTTGTTGTTGAAAGAAAAGCAGTTTTTATCCATGAAGATAACATTAAATGACTGATAAATCCAGTGTAAACATTGTTAATGTGGTAAATGACTATTGTAGCTGGAAACAGCTGATTTTTAATGGAATATCTCCATAGGAGTACAGAGGAACATTTCCAGCAACCATCACTCCTGTGTTCTAATGCTACATTGTGTTAGCTAATGGTGTTGAAAGGATGATTAGAAAACCCTTGTGCAGTTATGTTAGTACATGGAGAAAAGTCAGAGTTTCATGGAAAACATGGAATTATCTGGATGAACCCAAACTTTTGAACAGTGGTGTGTATATTTTCCTCACAGAGATGCACTTAATCAAGCTAAAGATGATTTCAAGTCTGATTTTGGTGCAAAGATTTCGACCTTAGAAGGACTGTAGCAAAGAATGGAAGTGAAAGATGTGATCTGTTCATTTAAATGTGATATGTACAATAAAAAACATTCTGTCCCTAAAACTGTGATTCTTTATGGCCATGATGGTGCATCCTACAACCCTACAGCATGGAGTGGATGTTCCCAACACATACAGTAGAACATGCCAGAAGCCACAGTCCTGCAATCAGTTTAACCATTTTAAAATAGTACACTGTTAAAAAAAAAGATCTGAAATTTGATGGACTTTATCTGTGTTTTTAAATTAAACACACTAAAGTTACATGTTTAATGTAAAATAACATTTCTGATCAGTAACTGAATAATTACATTTCCTTTTTATTTATTAAACGAGACTGTTAAACTCAAGTATAATGATCTAATTATATTTCGAAAATTACACACAATTTCTTATAATTAACAGAAAAAGAAGCATTGGTTCTGAGGTTTTACATAGATTTGGGAGATGACTAACACAGCAGAAATGTTAGAGGAAACCTGTTGTCACTGGTGTATAATATCCACTAGGATTATTCAAGGACTTTTCTAGCCCTCATATGGTTCTTACACATGCAAATACTTTCATTTAACAATGAAAAGCAACAACATAAACATGATTTACTGATGATTATTCAGGATTTTTTGTCTTTTTTTACAGTCATTTTTTACTTTTTCTTTTGTTTGCAGTAACCATGAACCAGGATACCAGTATTTGACATTTGTCAGGTATTTGCAGGAAATGTAGAAACATCACATTATAAATACGACCAAGTCTGGGACCAGCCTCATAGTTATCTGAGTACCTGTAAGACACATGGTCAGTGGGAAAGAGAATTACAGATGATTTAGAGTCACCAATTAATCTCAGCATGTTTGTGGACTGTGGGAGGAAGCTGGAGAACCTGGAGAAAACCCACACATGTACAGGAGAACATGGAGACTCCATGCAGGAAGATCCCAGGAAGACTGGGATGCAAACCAAGGATCTTCTAACTGCAAGGCAACAGTGCTAACCACTGAACCACTGTGCAGAGTCAGAAAATAAACTGAAAAAAAAAATAAACTGAGACAAACGTAACAGCTGAAGCTGATGACCCACAGTTACTTACATTTACATGCACATTATTCTGGTATGTTTTTTGTATGGTAACGTGAATCCCAGACTGTTTCTAGGCCAGATATTATATATTTTGGTAGATGTGAGTGAACTTATCAGTGAATAATCCTGTAGCTGCAGTGTGTTGTGCCACAGGGTGGTGTTTTTCTGCCTCTTCTGGGATGAAGGTTCTGCAGCTTCAAGCAGCTCTCCTCAGAGATCAGCTGGTGTGTTATCTACCACATATTCTTTCACTGTGGACTGAGTTTGTGGAGCAAAGTTTAGTTTCTCTTGTCTGTTCGACTCTTTTCTCTGGTTTCTCTGTCAGGAAATGTTTGGGGGTTTTTGCCCTTTCAACTCAAATTTAATTTTACAGACATTTATCTTAGAAAAAATACATAGAAAATACCCAAATAATGTTTTTCTTGCAGTTGCCAAGCTGTCGTTTTTATACACTTTGTTATATTTTAGATAAATATTTTTATTGTCTTTGCAAAATAAGCTCTAAATATTAAAAGATCTTTTTCATTAAAGTCTGAAGACCTATTTAAATGCTCTTGCTGTTACAAGTCATTGGTGCTGGCCACTTTCTTCACGATGTTCCTGCATCTGTAGCTCAAAAGGTGCATCTGGAGATGCCTCCTGAACTTCTTGTCTCTCACACCGTAGATGATTGGACTCAGAAACCTGGGCAGGATGTAGACAATCAAATAGTTTGCATATCTGATTTGAAGGATTCGGCCAGGAAAGATGAAATGCAGCATGATCTCCACGCTGGGGGAGATGTAGGAGAGCATGCACATGGCCAGCTGGGCCCCGTGGAGGAGGATGGTGTTCCTCGCCTTCTGGGCTGACATCTTCTCCGTAGAGAGGGCCCTGGCTGCAAACAGGATCTTCAAGTAGGTGAAGACCAGGACCAGAAACACAGAGGAGAAGTAGAGGATGTCAAAAACTTGTCTTTTGTACGCCAAGATTGGATCTTTGAACACGTTGGGCCGCAAGCAGAACACCGACTCATGAAAGAAGCTCAAGGACTCAGTGGCCAGTGTCACAAAGAGATCCGTAATATCTGGAGCCACACTGATGAACCAAATCAGCCCAATGACCATGTGAGTCCTCCTCACTGTGCAGATCTGGTTGTGTCGTAGAGGCTTGCAGATGGCAATGTAGCGCTCTATGGCCATACTGGCTAAGTTGACCGGCGTGTTTCTGGTGGTGAAAACCGCCACCAAGATGAAGAAGCAGCAGAAGGAGACGTTAATCTTATAGAAGATGTAGCTGAGCACAAAGAGCGTGATGGTGACCGTCAGCTGGATGGCATCATTGATCACCATGTGGATGAACAGGATGTAGCGGGGGTCTTCATAAAAGGCCTGGAGGAAGACAGAGGAAGAAAGAGGTGAGCGACACATGTAGACTCAGATGGAATAATGATGCATGGAGCCAGATGATGGGTGGTGTCAGTTAGAGGACTGCTAAAGAAGATGGAGAAAACAGTCTGAACAGCAACATTTACACTGAAAATCAATCCTTCATTGGAATATGATATTAAGTGGTCATCAATACAGCGGGTGGATAAAAAGGTGAAGAAAGCTCCTATTTTACAGGATCTACTCACACAGTTGTGAGTCATGATTTTCAGAAGTGCTCTTTAAGACAAACACTACCAGTTAAAAGGTTGGTACATCACATTCTGTTTACTAGAAATCTGATATTTAAGCATTATTTTAGACTTGTTTTGAGGGGTTAATGACAGTTTTGGATTTTTATATTCTAAAATTTATTGTAGTAGTTTTTAGGTATCATAAAGCAGCACTGTTTTAGCTTTTAGGACAACTTATTTGAAAATCTGAGCATGTTTATGAGAATAAAGAAAGGAAAAGAAACTTCCCAAAAGGTGAGATGTACCACACAAAGCTACAGATTTCTCTGTAAAAGCCTGATTTTTAGATGAGACAGAAAGACATGTCTTATTTGTATACATTCCTTAAATGACAGATGTTAGAACCTGGACACTATTGTATTTTATTTACTACAGAGACATCAATTTAAATCGTGAACAGATGAGATGTTAATTTCTCTCTGCGAAACACAGCAATAGCAAACCATCAGATGCTGAAATCATACCAGAGAAATAATAAGTTCTATTTTAAGAAAAAAATGAACTGAGCCATGTTGGTTTTTAAGAAAGAAGACTTTTCAAATTGAGACAGATGACTTTCTCTTCTCATTCAAGGCTTTTTTTTAAATTTGTGTTTTTTCCACATTATAGATTAATACTGAAGATTAACACTTTTTTTGTTTACAGCTTATTTCCATGTGTATTCTTTTAGAATTTTGATGTCTTTAGTGTAGAAACTGATGAAATAAAAACCACTGAATGAGAAGGTGTGTCCAAACTTTTGACTGGAAGTGTAGATTCACTGCAGCTATAGAGAGGGAAGGAAATGTTTTCTTATTTCATTTCATATCTAACTTTATTGAGTGAGCTGGGAAAGGCCCCAGCCCCCTACCACCCTACAGAGGATAAAATCATGTATAGATGAAGGATGGATGGATTTTTCTAAGTGCCCACAGGTGTTCTCAAATATGGGATAAAAGGTGTCTCTGCATACTATAGATATTTCACTACTTTTCACTACTTAAATTTGTAATTTCTTTCAGTACTTGTCTTCTGTCTGCTCTGTGTAACAACATCCTGTGGATTTATTAAATGAGACATGTAGAATAAAGTAATGTTGATGAAATATTACATTTTTACATTTAGATTTGGTTCGCTTTCCCTCATGTCACGGATGAGATGTTCAAAGACTGTAGGAAAGTTTAAACTGTGGTGATTCTTCCTGTTTTCAGAGTTGTTGCTTCTGATAAACTGTCATTTTGGTGAAGTTTTAAAGACAACATACATTTCAAACCCCCTGATGACAGACTTAAACAAATGACATTTCATTTGTGTAGTTTAAATAAAGGTAAAAAGAATAAACAAACATACGCTGCTGTTCAAAAGTTTGGTGTCACCCAGAGAATTCCATGTTTTCCATGAAAACTCCCACTTTTATCCATGTTCTAACATAACTGCACAAGGGTTTTCTAATCATCAATGAGCCTTTCAACACCATTAGCTAACACAATGTAGCATTAGAACACAGGAGTGATGGTTGCTGGAAATGTTCCTCTGTACCTCTATGGAGATATTCCATTAAAAATCAGCCATTTACAGCTAGAACAGTCATTTACCACATTAACAATGTCTACACTGGATTTATCATTCATTTAATGGTATTTTCATGGAAAAATGCCTTTCTTTCAGAAAAAAGGACATTTCTAAGTGCCCTTAAACTTTTGAACAGTGGTGTAAATATTCCCACTTTAGAAAGTGAAGTGTCAACATTTATAGCCGTTTCCTTTGTGTATGTGAACCATTTTTCTGATCAGTATTTACAAGGTTTCAAACCTGGCAAACACACTAACGCACTGGGAGGGCAATGACCAAAACAGAAAAAGACAAAAACAAAGAGAGCTGCAGCAGTGAGAAAGGAAATTAGGCTGCTTCTATCAACCTATCAAAACTTTATGCAGGTCTTCAAACCTTAGTTATGATGTTCTTTTCAAATTAGATTTCAAACTTTTGAACATGACTTTAAACCTTTCATTTGTTTTTCAGCTTTGAAATATGGCATGCTGCCATACAGTCTACAGTAAAATGCAAAAAGATACTCATTCTACAATAAACAGAAAAACTTGATGGTCGAGGAGCTGGAATGAAGTGATGTGGTTTGAAAAATGACCAGGTGACATGTGGACAGGAACAATAAGCTGCTATATAGACCTGCATAGTCCTGTGGTTGTGAGTGAGTGTGTCTTTCACCTGGTGTTTGAAAAACGTTGCGACCAAGGTGCCGTTGATGTAACTGAGGATGAGCCAGACCAGAACCACGATCAGGTTCTTCACAAACGCCATCGTGAAAGTGTCTCTGACCAGCTGATCCACAGCAGGGGGAGCCAAAGGGAGAGAAATGGAAATTAGTTTCAAATACAGTCGGTCAGGAATCATGTGATGTGACTTGACTGCATAAAAACAAATCTTTATCTTGAATTTCACTGTGGGGAACAATCAGGGGAGCCGAGTCACACCAGTTCAGGTGTCCTCTCTCAGAAGCCTCAGGACGTTACAGGAGAGCTGAGACAGTCTGAACAGAATGCACAGCATCCTCCTGACCTGAGGCACCTTCTTCAGACTCCTCCACTAAAGAACAGTCACCTGGGTGTAGCTGCAGATCCACCTCCTGTCACCAGTGATGATCGTGAACATGAATGACGGCTCATCCCAGGCCTGTTCACACAGATCCTCACACACTCTGACTCAGTGCTGCTTCTGCAGGTCCATGATTAAATCACAAATACGCACATCTCCAAGTGGTGCAAGATACAGCGGGCAACAGACTCTGCACTTTGTGATGGCACCTCCTAGTTCTGTTTGAGATTGAATATTGATGTAAGAAGAACCAGACCAGGATTATATTCAGCTGTGCTGCAAGGCCAGCAGTTCATTTAAACAGGTTGTGATTACACTCTGATTCTGTAGAAGTGCTGTAAAGTTTACAGACTGGTGAGTCAGTTCAGGTCAAATTTTAAAACATCTGGTCTGAAATTCCCTGCTTAGGTTGTAATCACATTTAAAAGGCTTATGTCCATTTGCTGTAGCAGACTTTTTATAAATGCAGTGATGAATGGAAGAATAGACAAGTGCATTTGGAGAGCTTTTACAGTGACATTTGTAGAATTAAGAAGATTTACGCAGTTTTGTTGATATAAAGATTCATTTCAGAATGTATGGCTGCTTCACAGACCTGATAAGGGACAGTCATGTTGCCTCTGGGACCCAGTGATGAACTCATGCTTCACTGAGACCTGAGGGGGAGACAGACCATAATACAGCACAGAGACAGAGAAAAATAAAAAACAAATCAATTCTGTAAAACATAATGCAATTCATAAACTGGTTAATAAACAATATTGTACAACATAGTATTAGAACCACACTTTAATGATGCTTTTTGGACAGTTCTGCCATTAATATGACATTTTCTAAGATTCTAGTTCAGTCTTTACACACAGCAATGAGACACTGATGTTAAAAAACAGACTTTCTTCTTCCCTAAATGGAATTTCATTAAATGTATTGCTGTATAATTCCTTCTTTTCACCTTCAGTCTGCTTTTCTTTCCTCTCTCAGCACCAGACGTGAGCATCAATCCAGACGTAACTTCAAAACATATATATACATATACATATATATATGTATATATATCTATATAGTACTGTTATTTATTTGATTTATATTAACAAACGCTGCTGCATGGAGGCTTTCAGATTCCTACTGAATATCATCCTTTATCTTAAGTCAAATAGTTTTATGCTGAAACATTGCTGTGCCCCTGTATATAAAAAATCATAAACAATCACAATGTTACACAAATCTGTCAGTTAGCATCATGTTATTCATCTAAAAGGTAATACACAAATCCAGCAGTTGTTCCAGCTCCCTGACTGTCAACCTGCAACACTCAAATCACATTCAGGCAAAAATATTACATCAAATATATATTCCTCCAAATATCAGAGCATAAAATATTTAACATGTTTAAATTACAGTTTTAATCCTGATTGTCAAGGTAAATATTTGGACAGAATTACTACTGAGAGTCAAACAATCTTATGCTGTAGTATTACTTTCCAAAGACTCCTCCAGCATCTGCTGCTGTTCTTACCTGAGTCCAGACTTACAAAGCCAAGAGCTCGACAGACGAGTCTTTATAAATCTTTCCAAGCAGGGCTTCACTGCGTTTCCTGTCGCCTTCCTCAGTGTTTATCACAGAAAGGAAAACGTGATGATTAGAATAACACTAAGCTTAAACAATTCTATTTTGTCCTGTAATTTTTTACCCTTCTACACCATTGATCTGAATGTCATTTGTCCCATCTAATGTTGCCAAATGTTTGGTATACTGTAACTTCTTCTGACATTACTGCTGGCCTCAAAAACGTCTCCGGGTCGTGGACTGTCCTATGATGGCAGCCACTTTTCTCAAAATGTGCACGCTCTAAAATATGCACAACTTTAAGCCTTCATACATGTAAACAGGTGAGTTATGTAAAGTCACAACCTGCACAGTGGTCAATAATGGGAAATGTAGCTAATAGGGATGTCCTAGCTATTAGGGATTGGTCCACCGATATTATGGATTTCGCTGGCATTTACCGGACACATAGAGGGAGGGAGGGAGAGTGTGAACTGCAGTTTGAGACAAATAATTTTAAAAAAGGCATAAATATGGCATTTTTTCCATAACTTTATTTGACGTAGTTTCTTATTTTGCACAATGTTTACATTATAAAGCCTTGTTTACATCTGAGAATACATCCAATGGGGCATCACAATAAAATGAGGCATGATGTGGTAATTCCACCAGAGGAGATATGTGATGTTACCTAAAATTAGCTAAATACCCCACAGATATCGGTCGATATCGGAATCAGAAATTGAGAGTTGGACAATATCGGCATATCGGTTATTGGCAAAAAAGCCAATATCGGACATCCCTAGTAGCTATAGGGACCAAAACCGTGTTCTGTACCAGACTATGAATATGTTTATTTATGCTGTAATGCCCAGCATTTTAACATGGAGGTTTACAAGGAGGGCGGCACACTGGCTTGGTGGTTAGCACTGTCGCCTTGCAGCTGAAAGATCCACGGTTCACGTTCCAGCCTTCCTGCATGGAGTCTCCATGTTCTCCTGTACATGTGTGGGTTTTCTCCAGGTTCTCCAGCTTCCTCCCACAGTCCACAAACATGGTGAGGTTAACTGGTGATTCTAATTTTTTTGTAGATGTGAATGTTTGTCTCTATGTGTAGTCCTGTGATAGACGGTTACCTGTCCAGGTGAACCTTCACCCTCAGTCAGCTGGGATAGACTCCAGCCCCCCATGACCCTGATGAGGATTATAGATAATGGATGGATGGATGGTTTGTGAGGATTGATTCACTTTTGGGGACATCCTCAAGTGGCCATGTGAGGAACTCTTGCTTTTGTTACTTCAGCATTGGCTTCATTTCACCGGAAGGTTGCCACTTCTCATCTAAACCGGTCACTGCATCAGGGAACTTGGATTTACAGTGTGTCTGTACATGTGGCTCAGTCACTGCTTGGTGGCCCTGACTTGTTTGCTGTTGTTAAAGTCCTGATTTTTTCTAAATTGGTGACCAGAAGTGCAGAAGCAACAGGTCTGTATACGTTCCACTGATTGATAAGTAGAAATGGTTGGGTTTTTTGATCTGTTCCAGGTCAACCTGTTAAAGTTCCTGCAGTTAATGCAGACTCAGCACTGCTAAAGTAAAAGGACTCTCGTACTCAGGAAACCCAAATACTGAATTCGGTAGGATTTTTTTCCAAGTTATTTTTTGGGCCTTTTTCACCTTTTAGGTGGTCAGACTGGAACTCATGGTCACTCCAGGCCCTGTTTATGGGTCCCCCGCTCGACCTGTGGCGCTGCAGTACATTTAGTACAGGGGTGGGCAATTAATTTTCATACGGGGCCACATGAGAAACTTTGCTGGTTGTTAAGGGCCGGACCGGTACACTTACAGCTCTGCTCAATATATATCTCAATAAAAACAGTAAATGAAACAATACAATGATACAATGAAAATGTGGAACACAGAACACAACTATTTAATGAAAGATTTTGTTTTTTCATTCAAACTATGATTGCTGCCTACTGAGTTGTAGATATTTACTGTCATAAAGACATACTTAAAATGTGAAACTGATTTTCCAAGTGCTTTAATTACTTTTCAGCAGTCACTGTTTTTACAAACGAAGTAAGTAAGCATCACTTAGAATTTATTCTACAACAATGTGACCATCAGTTGGCAGAGATTTGAAACTTGCCTTATCATGTCAGTTTTTGTTCATCGTGAACGCTATGAGGTAACTGCTACAGCTTATCTGGACTAACAGCTGCTGGATGTACAATAACACTGCAAACATCTTGCACCATTATAGTGTTGTCAGTTTTCTAAATCTACATTAAGATGACTGTGAAGCATAAAGAAAGACAACAGCTCCCCACTACACTTACAGCAATGCTCAATATATCTCAATAAAAACAGTAAATTACACAATACAATGATGTACAATGCCCAACTCTTGAATCTCTGCTCTCAGATCCCAAACTCGTTTAAGCATCTTGTCCAGGCTGATCCATCTGACAGCTGTCTGGTAACCAAGGTCACCATGTTCACTATCATCTCCTCCACAAAGACAACAAACTGTCTGTAATTCAATGCTCTTGCCCTGATGAAGTTAACTACTTTAGCTACAACATCAGTCACGTGGTTGATTTTTAGCCCTGATTTACACAGCACCTCCTGATGTATAAAACAATGCAAAAAATATCAGTTTCTGTTCTGGGTTTACTTCAGTTACTTTATCTTGCATCCGTTTCAAAAGTCCAACATTTTTCCCTGTCAAATTTTGACAGCCATCAGTTGTAACACCAACCAAACTCTCCCATTTTAGTCCCAGCTTGTTCATGCATGTATTTACCTCAGTGAACCGTCGTGGTTCCTTTCATTGGCTGCACAGCTGACAGCTCCTCCGTCATCTCAAAGGTTTTTGTTAGTCCACGTACAAAGATGAGTAACTGGGCTGTGTCACGGACATCACAGCTCTCGTCCAGAGCCAAGGAGAAAACGTCAAAATCGTCCACTTTGTTGTGCAGCTGAAGCTCCAGATTTTCGGCGATGCTCTCCGCCCGCCTCGTTACGGTTCGCCTCCAAAGGGTCATATTAACGAACGCTCCTTTCTTCTCCGGACATATAAACGCTGCAGAGTCCACCAGACTTTCTTTTATAAACTCTCCATCAGGGAATGGTTTACTGTTTTTGTAGGATATTAGGAAACTCGTCTTGACTGCTGCATCCCTTGATGTGAGCTTTGGTAAAACAAAGTCATTGCTGCTTTAGCAGTTTAGCTAGCAAACCTTCAGACATCCTCCCCGCTCTGCATCAGTCAAATGTTTGTACTTCTCCGCCATGTTTGGTCTCGTAATGTCGATTCAGATTATAATCCTTGAGCACCGCGATCTGTTCTCCACAAACTAGACACACAGCATTACCTCTGACTGCAGTGAAGAAATACTTGGAAGTCCATGCCTTGTTAAAAACTCTGCATTGGGAATCAATCTTTCTTTTCTTGTCGTTAGCGGACATCTTCCCGGGCTGAAGCTAACCAACAAACCAATCAGCGCATAAACCTTATGCTAAGTACGGAAAGCACGCGCGAAAAAACGTTAACTTAGCAGATCTTTCAAAATAAAAGCACTGCAGGCGCATTGCTTGCATGTATTGTGATGATATATATTTGCACTGACTTTTAGTATTTTCCAATGACCTCATACGGGCCAGTCAGGGTCATCCGGCGGGCCGGATGTGTCCCGCGGGCCCCTAACCCTAACTCTAACCCTACACGGCACACATTTCTGTTGTCACTTCAGAACACTACAGATCCCAACAAAAATATTTGCTTTGAACTCTTTAAAGCACAAAAATGTATAAAGAATTTTAGGTCAACATTTCAACTTAAAACTTGTTTTAAATATTGTTTAAGAAGTGTTTTCCTGATGTTTAATGCTGTACAGTTTGATTTACTTTTCATTTACTGTAAAAAATTTGCAGGCATGCCAAATGCAACAAAAGAATGAGAGTCGGTTCAGATGTTAACAGCCACAACATTAAAGAGACTGAAGGGGTGAACTAAACAACCACTTCTCTGCTTACAGATTGTGCTGGGAGACACTGGGCCCTGGCATTCATGTGGATGTTTTTATTAACATTTACCACTTACCCACCCATCATAGCAACTATACTTCCTGACAGCAGCAACCTCCCAGCAGGACAATGTGCTGAAGAACACGACAAACAGCCCAAGGTTTTAATGTTGTGACTGAAATTGGACAGTAACACCAGATAATTAATCCTGAACAACAAAGTGTCGATGGCACAAATAGACTGTTGAATTTATTCAAATTAAATTGTAGAAATTGCATGTATATTGTACAACAGGCACAAGGAGTTATGCACTTTAGTTTATTCTCTGTGGTAGGAACCTCTGAACAACCCTGAGAAACCTGCTGTGTGAACTGGTTGAACTAAGCAAGATTTTGTTTTGCCCTCTTGGTGTTATCTTTCAGTAGCAGTCTTCTCTTCTCATTAACAACTTAACATTCACCTCACAGGCTAACATAACAAACTTCCATTGTTCTACAGGTTATGTGCAGATACAACTGGTCCAGTGACTATTTGTTGTTGCGTTGGTGCACTTGAAGTTGACATCATGATCGATAACATGTTTCAGGTCTGGTCTCATCCAACCAAAGAAGCTTCTTCCACTTGATTTAAGAGTTTCCCAAATGCTCTCTGGTGAACAGCTGAGGTTCGGTCTAAGCGTTTTTAAACAGTGACTTTTTCATTGTCACGTTCTCATAAAGCTCTGACTGTGATAAACAGGCCACAGTTATTGTATGCTCAGTCTGTCCGTCTCAGTCACTAAAGCTTAGCTAAGTTAATTTAAAGAGGATGAAATCCTTTTTTTTCTAATTTTATAACTTTTTTACATTTAATATTTTTAATTGATTGACGATACTGTGTAGGAATGTATTTTCACCTTGACATTGAAGAGTTGTTGTGCTGCACAGTGGCTCGGTGGTTAACACTTTTGCCTTGCAGCTAGAAGTTCACGTCCTGGCCTTCATGGGATCTTCCTGCATGGAGTCTCCATGTTCTCCCTGTGCAGTGTAGGTTCTCACTGGGTTCTCCAGCTTCCTCCCACAGTCCACAAACATGCTGAGTTTAACTGGTGATTCTAAATTGTCTGTAGGTGTGAATGTGAGTGTGATTGTTTGTCTCTATGTGTAGCCCTGTGATAGACTGTCACCTGTCCAGGTGAACCTGTGATAGACTGTTACCTGTCCAGGTGAACCTGTGATAGACTGTTACCTGTCCAGGTGAACCTGTGATAGACTGTTACCTGTCCAGGTGTCTCCTGCCTTCATCCTCAGTCAGCTGGGATAGACTCCAGCCCCTCATGACCCTGATGAGGATCTATAGGTGTCTAGATGATGGATGGATGGAAAAACTGTTGTCAAAAAAACAAAAATAAAAAGACTATGATTCAAGGCAAAGTGACTACTTTTTATATGCTGTGTTATTTTTCCTGGAGTTTCAGAGTAGGCCTTGTGCTTGAGGTCATGACATTTTCTGTGTATCTGCTTGCGCTCTGCTAACAGAGGAGGTATCTCCTTACATATCTCCTGAAGGTCTGGTCTCGTAGTCCGTAGACAATTGGACTAACGAACCGTGGCAGGATTTGGATAATGACATAGGAAGCAAAGCGTATGCTCAGGAACTGTGTGGGCATTAGGCTAGTCAGACCTTGTTCAAATATGGGTCTCACATAGGACAGCATGCATAAGAGCAGCTGGAAACCATGGACGACAATAGTGTTTCTGGCTTTTGTCATGTCTGCAGCTGCTCCTCTGGCAGCAAACAGAACTCTGAAGTAAGTGTAAAAGAGTGTGAACCAAACCACGACCAGACAAACAATGTGTGAAATATCCCGCTTCTTCACAGTGCGTCTGAACACGTAATCTCTGGCACAAAACACTCTGGAGTGGAAGTACTGCAGAGGCTCTGTAGCCAGGAGGATGAACAGGTCTGGTAGGATGTTAAATGCACTCGCAACCCAGATCAAACCAATGAAAATATAGGTTTTCTTGACCGTACAGATCTGCCCATGACGGAGGGGCAGGCAGACAGCGATGTAGCACTCCACTGCCATGCCAGCCAGATTCAGCGGCGTGTTCTGGGTGGCGGCAACAGCAATGATCAGGATGATTAGGCAGAAAGGCATGGAGACTTTGTGCAAGGCGTAGCTGATGACATGGAGAAGAGTTGAAAGGAGCAGTTGGATCATGTCGTTTATCACCAGGTGGATGAACAGAATGTAACGAGGGTTTGAATTGAGGATCTGTAGAAAACAGTAAGTGAGGAAAAAAGAAAACAAAATATCAAGTTGTTAGTCTGGCATTAGATTATGTTTGTAACATTTTTCAAACAGTAAGCTGTAGTTACAACTAACTAGAACTGGCTCACAAAAATGATGATGAACTTTATATTAATAGTAAAATTCTGAATAATTTCAGCCAGTTTACCCCAAACATATGACCAGTAAAGGAACAGTTCCCTGCCGTCTAAATGATGATTTCTATTGAGAATACCAGAATCTGATAAATTAATCTAATGGTGCATGATACTGACTTTTTGCTGATATGCTGATTTTTTTCCAACTCACATTGTTGTATCAAAGAGGACATCAAGTAGGCCGTTGTGATGGCCTACTGACAGATTCAGACATCAAATACAATGCTTTTAAAATAGGCATACACACATGAAAAAATATTAGACTACTTTAACTTACATGTCAAATGTGCCAAATGTATTTTTATGTCACAATTTCAAGAAAAAAAATCTGTAAATCTTTATCCTGATTGGTGCTACCTACCCGTCAGTGGAACAAAAAGATATTTCATTTGAAAGTGTTTGTGTCGTACTTTAAAGGTTTTATCGACCAATATAAACGATGATGATAATATTATTGTGCATCCCTAATTGTTTCTGCATGATAAGCAAAAAAATATACAGATTATATAAACAGATTGGCTTATGAGGCATGAAAATAGTGAGAAATAACATTAGAATCTATGGTAAACCATGTCAGTATTTCTAATCCTTTGGTTCAGACTGATAAATTCCTTGATGCTGTGGTAACCTGCTGGTATCCGACATGTTTAAACTGTACGCGAGCATCATTTAGGCCTGCTCAGCACGTCTCTTCTTTTATTTCAAAACTGATTTGTTACAGTTTTGAGGAACTAATATCCATCCATCCATTATCTATACACTGCTTAATCCTATTTGGATGATGTTCATTTAGTCGTTGACTATCATAGGATAACATTATTTCTTTTACAGCGACAAATCAAAGAAAAGACGGTTTTACCTTAGCTGACATGTTTCAACTGCAACTGCAGTCTTCTTCAGAGCGTCATCTGACGTGTGCTGACGTGTCCTTTTTATCATGTGACCAGTCTGACAGATCTGTTAGAATCTGTCAGATAGGCCACGCCCCCCGCCGTCTGGTGGTCTCTGGAGGATGGAATCCCAGGTATTAGAGGGTGTAGCTCCTCGTCCCGGTTCATGGAGCAGCTCGCCCGCTTCCTGATCTCGATCATGGATCAAGGAGGCCATCGAGATCAGGAAGCAGGCGAGCTGCTCCATGAACCGGGACGAGGAGCTACACCCTCAAATACCTGGGATTCCATCCTCCAGAGACCACCAGACGGCGGGGGGCGTGGCCTATCTGACAGGTTCTGACAGATCTGTCAGACTAGTCACATGATAAAAAGGACACGTCAGCACACGTCACATGACGCTCTGAAGAAGACTGCAGATGCTGTTGAAACATGTCAGCTAAGATAAAACCATCTTATCTTTGATTTGTCGGTGTAAAAGAAATAACGTTATCCACTGCTTAATCCTCATTAGGGTCATGGGGGGCTGGCAGGGGTCACTACTATACTGGTTATACTGGAACTAATGCTCTGTTACAACAGCTCACCTGTTCCTTCCATACTAACAGGATAAATTCCCTCATCACTACTGGCTCCTGGCTCTGCTTCTGACACTGAATTTTAAAAATGCTCATAATTCTCAGCACCAATCTCCCCTTTTTACAAAGCCTTCTGATCAGTTCAGGTCAGTTTCATTAATGTAGTGGTGAATCATCTAGCATGTCAGGGCACTTCTCATATAGAGCAGGTCTACACCATACTCTTCATTATATTCCTTCTAATAATATTCACTCAATGACCAATCCTACCTCCCACTCTGGACTTGTGGCTTGTGGATCTTTCTTCTGACTCTGAGGGGCTACAAGACAAAGTTTCCCCACATCATACTATTATTTAAATTATATAACGTTATGCTATATGCCACAATGCCACACAATTTATTGACTTGATACCTAATTAACTTGAACGGTGGTTTGCAAAGTTCAACATCTCACCATACCCGTTTCATCGTCCTCATTTGTCGTGTCAAACCACGAGCTTGTTTTAGAGAAAAGTTTCTAATTTCAGCACATTTGGCTGTCTGTTTCCAGAACTTTCCTCTTTTTAATTCTTACCCTTGCTTTTTCTATTTTCCATCTTTCAAACACCTCTGACTGTGTGCACGGGCGTTACAGTTAGCATCTGCAAAAAAAAACAAAGAAAAGCAAAAGAGCTGCCAGTGGAGGCGGAGGCAGCCCAGAGACAGCAGCAGCAGCGTAATGATCAACCCAGTGCCATGACTGAACACACACACACACACACACACACGCACACGCACACACACACACACACACACACACACACACACACACACACACACACACACACTTTAAAAAAAGTCAACACCGGTCCTTGTGGCCCAAACACCAGAGCGGCCTCCTGCCAGGAACTGTCCCGGTCCTCCTGATTAGCCACTCTGGGCCTGATCACAGGGCTACACATAGAGACACACAATCACACTCACATTCACACCTACAGACTATTTAGAATCACCAGTTAACCTTAGCATGTTTCTGGACTGTGGGAGGAAGCTGGAGAACCTGGAGAAAACCCAGCAGGGAGAACATGTAAACTCCATGCAGAAAGATCCCAGGTCCAACCAGGGATCTTCTAACTGTGAGGCGACAGTGCTAACCACCAAGCCACCATGCAGCCCTATACATAGTAAAAATTTGACATAATTTTTCTTAAAGCTTAGTGTGAGAGAAGAGGATTTAATTCTTCTAAACTCCTGATCATTTTCAGCTTTAGATTTTTTTCCCCTGCTTTTACAGTATATAAATAAACAACGCCAGATTTCACACCTGGTGCTTTCTGAAGGTGTGCAGCAGTGTTCCATTGATGTAGTTGATGGAAATGCAGAGAACTGTGACAATCACATTCTTGACCACAGCTGTGGTAAAAGTGTCCCGCTGATAACCAGCTGTAGAAACGTTGACAGAAGACAGGTTCATGTCTGATGGGTCATAATCTGTCCAATCTGAAATGAACATAAAGATTATGTTGCAGGATGTAGTGACATGTTAGAAAGAAAAGCAGGACAAATGAGGTACAACATTAGGTAAGTCCTCTGACACATAACAGACATGCAATGATGGATGCTTTTCAAAACACACCCTGCAATTTGCTGTCTCTAGTTTAAAGACTTTCAAACTGTTCCACACATTCTAAAACTTTGGAAGCTATTACAGAGCTGACTGCACATCTTGATCCTGTGTTGGCTTTGTCTGAGCCAGTGGATGAGTATAATCCCCTCAGAAGAATCTCTGTAAAACCTAAGGGGCCATTTAATTACATGAAATGTTCTCCATTAGATGTAGCCTGCTTGTGCCCAGATCTGAAAGCAGGAAAAGAAAAACTGTACTCACCCAGTAGAATATCAGATAACACCAAGCTGTTGGAGAGCCTGTGGAGTTTATATAGGATAGATAGGACGTTGTGGACTGTGTGTGTGTGTGTGTGTGTGTGTGTGTGTGTGTGTGTGTGTGTGTGTGTGTGTGTGTGTGTGTGTGTGTGTGTGTGTGTGTGTGTGTGTGTGTGTATTCATGTCGTCACGTGGATTTTAAAGGGATAGTTGATGAACACGTTTTTTCCGAGTTTGAAAGAAAACCAGGGCCCCGGTGATGTGGCAGCCTGTTACAGCAGCTTTTTAGTTCTGTGTTTTTCTGTTGTGTGTTCTTTTCCCTTGATGCCAAATGTTTTTATAATTGTTGGCGATTTAAGTGTTTTTTATTTCTCTTTTTTAGATTGTCTTGGAGGAGTGGGAAGTGAGAATGGAGTGGAAAGTAGTGGCATGTGATACTGTAAGATTTGGTATCGAACTGATTAACAAGTAAACAGAGGGCCAGTGTCACTGATACCGATACTCCAGACTAACTTTTTCAGTCGTCACACTGGTATGAGACATTATCAGTTGGTCACTCCTACCTGGTTAGGAGTGAAACACGTCACTAGCTGAACATTTGCTCATCAACAAACACTACATTTACTGATGTTCCCTAAACGCCTCACAGTGCAGACCAATGGTGCTCACTGGTGCTCAGACAGGTGTGTGAACAAAATTACTTTGAAAAGAGTGAGATAAAGTGTCCTCATTTCAGATTAGTCCAAGATGAAAGCGATTGATTTTATCCACGTGTTGTTTTCTATGAGTGAAGAAAACAGTGCAGATAAGTGCGTTACATCTTTTAAGAGCAGAGCTCATTTTTAAAATTTAAAGACCAAAGTCAGTCATTTTTGTATAGTGATACAAACTAAAAATCATGATTGTGAATCATGGATATTTAATTTTGTAGCCCTGCTACAGGACTAGTCTTTGTGATTGTCTCACTGGTTCAGTATCTCCCTGCAGTCTGATCATCAGATGTGTCTCAGTCAGACTCCTTCTCTGCCTCCTCTTTCCTCAGTGTTGGTTGAGGAATGTCCAACAGCTGAACAGCTCATTTTACACATCAGTACAAATCAGGCAGGAACAGACTGACAGAGCCACAGAAGAAATTAGAATTATATTTTCCACCACCATGATTTATGATGTAGCTGCTGAGCTTGTTTGATTGTTTGTCTGGTGCGCTGGTATCGATATTACCAATATTACTGTGGTCTGCAGTACGGGGTCCTACAGGGGACTGTGTGTCCAACACTGTGGTGGCATGCTGGAACATCCATCCATCCATCCATCCATCCATCCATCCATCCATCCATCCATCCATCCATCCATCCATCCATTATCTGCACACCGCTCAGTCCTCATCAGGGTCATGGGGGGCTGGAGTCTATCCCAGCTGACTGAGGGTGAAGGCAGGAGACACCTGGACAGGTAACAGTCTATCACAGGTTCACCTGGACAGGTAACAGTCTATCACAGGTTCACCTGGACAGGTAACAGTCTATCACAGGTTCACCTGGACAGGTAACAGTCTATCACAGGTTCACCTGGACAGGTAACAGTCTATCACAGGGCTACACATAGAGACAAACAATCACACTCACATTCACACCTACAGACAATTTAGAATCACCAGTTAACCTCAGCATGTTTGTGGACTGTGGGAGGAAGCTGGAGAACCTGGAGAAAACCCACACATGCACAGGAGAACATGGAAGTTCCATGCAGGAAGATCCCGGGCCCAGGCCGGGACACGAACCGGGGATCTTCTAGCTGTGAGGGGACGGTGCTGACCACCACTGCTAGAACATGAATGTGTGAAATGTTGTCAGCATGAGTATGAGGAGGGTATGTTTTGAGAGTTATGGTGTAAGCAAACACTAAATGTTTCATACATGTTTCGGAGTAAATGTGAGTATTGCAGCACGTTTTTTTTTGTGGACTTTCCGACCTCCTGCAGTATGGCTAGTGTGCTGGTGTCTTTGCATTTTCAGAGCAAAAGAAAAGCAAAGTGAAGAGAGTGCTTACATTTATGCATTCCTGGAGGTCTCTTTGTTGGACATAAAAGGATCCAGATGTGCATGTTCAAGTTAAAGACCACTTCGAAGTGTGCACTTGCTGCAGCTGATAACAGAAGAATTTGTGTGCTTTGTTCAGAACTGAACCATTATCTAGTTAGCAGAAGTAGTTCTAGCAAGTAAATGAACCTGGTGGACTGAGAAAGCTGCTCATTCTGAATGACTCTCCTGACAACCAAGAAGCCCTGAAAGTTGGTGTCCACCTACAAACTAGATAAAATTCAGACTGGTGAAGCTTAGGTAGACTTAGTTGCAGGAGATTACAGGAAAAGCACTAAAGAACTTCTTCATACTTTCCCATTTTATATAAAACATATTTTTTAATGATTTTTTAGCAAATGAAACCTTTAATAATTGCTAATTGTACAGTAAAGTGCTACAGACACATTATTGTAAGTGTTGGAATCTAAAACCCAGCCCTGACCTTCACAGATTATTAGTTATTGTTATTTGCCACAATTTCTCCCCAATGTAAAAACAAACAACAAAAAAATGAGAGAATTTTTTTTAGATGTGAGGCAAAAAAAGATATCTAGCTTAAAATGTCAAAACTGATGTGACCTTACTTTACAGAACATGTGCCTTTTCAGGTACTTCCTATAAGTTTTGTCTCTTATGCCATAGATGATCGGGCTGATTGATCGTGGCAGTACCTGGACAGTGATATAAGAAGCAAATAAGACATCTGAATAATTCTTTGGGAACCATTGCTTCACTGCTTTTAACACGAAGGGTACTGTATAAGCTGTCATACACAATAAAACCTGAAAGCCATGGAGGAGGATTGTGTTTCGGGCTTTCTTAGCATCCCCGCTTGCTGTTTTTGCGGTGAACACAATTTTGAAGTATGTGTAAAATATAACAAACCAAACTATGACCAGATACACAACGTATGTAATGTCCCTCTTCTTGGTGATGTGGGGATTTGGAAAAGCAGTTTCCCTGAGGCAGAACACGTAGGAACTGAAGTACTCCAGGGGCTCTGTGGCCAACGTGACGAAAAGATCAGGAAGGATGGACAAGACGGTGGTCGCCCAAATTAAACCAATCAACAGTAGCACTCTTTTGACGGTGCAGATCTGACTGTGGCGAAGGGGGATGCAGATGGCGACGTAGCACTCCACGGCCATGCAAGCCAGGTTCAGAGGGGTGTTCTCAGTGGTGAAGAGTGCAATCAGGATGATGGAGCAGCAGACAGAGACATGTATTTTGTAGAGGGTGTAGCTGATGATGAACAGTAAGACGGTCAGCGTCACCTGGATCATATCGTTGATCACCAGGTGGACGAAAAGGATGTATCGTGGATTCATGTAGAAGATCTAGAGGGTGGAAAGAAAGACACAAAGGAGGGAAGTGCACTCATTGGTCTGTTCTAAATGATGATGTTGAATAATAACCCAAACATGTTTTGTAAGTGAGGAACTCTGTAACATCTTTGTGAAATGAGATGAGCCCTTTCTCTGAAGATAAAAGCCACGCTAATCTTTCAAAGGCAGTTCTGCAATTAGACAGCTGGAGAACTTGAACAGTTTGGATCAACATGAAACTCTTCATTTAAAGCTTTAGTACAAATTATTAAGAATTAAGAAAAGCCTCTTTACACTTTTAAAAGCAAAAGTCTGCCAGAAAAAACGTTCAAAAACATTCAGAAAGAGATGTGATCCATAATTTAACAAAACAAGAAAATTTAATAAAATAACAGTTTTAAAAAAATAAGTACTTCTCAATCCGCAACATACAAACTGTTTCTTTAAATTAAGGGAAAATATTTGTAGAATGAAGATTTTTCTTTGCTGATTTAAATACTGTATGTAAGCTATGACCACACATCATAAAAGCACATAACAGATTTTTGGTGTGGACATTATTTACAGTTTTAGCCTGTTTCTCTTTTCAGTCAATCAGTGTGATCAGTGTATAAATTAAGTTTTTTTTGTGTGCATTTACTAGATAATATCTGTAATCTAACAAAACAGGAAACTATGCACAATAACAGTCTGAAAATGATATATAATTTTTCAGTCCACTGGCCTCCTTTCCATGACAATGATGACAAGGCTGGTGGGTAGATTAGTATTTAGAAATGTCCACCTTTCACAAAGTTAAAGGCAACATCCTTGCATTATCTATTAGCTTAATCCTCATCAGGGTCATGGGGGGCTGGAGTCTATCCCAGCTGACTGAGGGTGAAGGTTCACCTGGACAGGTAACAGTCTATCACAGGTTCACCTGGACAGGTAACAGTCTATCACAGGTTCACCTGGACAGGTAACAGTCTATCACAGGTTCACCTGGACAGGTAACAGTCTATCACAGGTTCACCTGGACAGGTAACAGTCTATCACAGGTTCACCTGGACAGGTAACAGTCTATCACAGGGCTACATATAGAGACAAACAATCACACTCACATTCACACCTACAGACAATTTAGAATCACCAGTTAACCTCAGCATGTTTGTGGACTGTGGGAGGAAGCTGGAGAACCTGGAGAAAACCCACACATGTACAGGAGAACATGGAGACTCCATGCAGGAAGATCCCAGGGTGGCTGGAACGTGAACTGGGGATCTTCTAGCTGCATGGTGATGGTGCTAACCACCAAGTCACTGTGAAGGCCCTTAGAGGCAATATGAAGAATCTAAAAAAACCCAACTATTTTTTTAATAGATAAACCTGTGATATTATCCAGGAGAATCCCATATTTTCTCAGTTCAGTCCTCAAATGGAAACTTTGGAATGGGTAAACATAAACTAAATGTATTCATATTTAAACGACACCTAATTAATAATTTTCACATTTGTTTCTAGCAAATTTCAGGAGTGAATATAGGTAAAGTCATCTCATGCAAATAAAGGAGTGTCAGACCTGGTGCTTGCGAAAGGTTTGAATGAGTGCAGCATTGATGTAGTTGATGGAGATGCCGAGAACCACAACGATCACATTCTTGGCCACAGCTTTGGAGAAGGAATCCCGGTACTCTATAACCATGGTCACATTGGCAGATGACACGTTCATGTCTTACAGGCTGAAAAACTACCACAGAAGAAAACATGTTCAAAACTGTATGTTGTGCAGAAGCATTGCACATTTTAAAAAAACTGTTAACTGTTAAAATCTGTTTCACACCTCAGGCTGACACGACACACTATTAGATTCCATTAGAGCATGACTAGACAGTTTAAAGAGTTTAAAGTGTGATTAGATATACACTTTAAATTGCACCATGATCGTTTTTTATGATAAATAATTTGTATTTACACTACTGTTCAAAAGTTCGGGGTCATCCAGACAATCCCATGTTTTCCATGAAAACTCCCACTTTTCTCCATGTGCTAACATAACTGTACAAGGGTTTTCTAATCATCAATGAGCCTTTCAACACCATTAGCTAACACAATGTAGCATTAGAACACAGGAGTGATGGTTGCTGGAAATGTTCCTCTGTACCCCTATGGAGATAGTCCATTAAAAATCAGCCGTTTCCAGCTACAATAGTCTACATCCACTGTAAATTCTCTTGGAACTGATTGGTTAAATGCAGCATATAAGGCAAAGACAACTCAAGGCTGCTCTAGATGTCTAAAAAGAAACAAAGAAGCTCAATGTCCTACACTCCATAGTTGGATATATTGTCAAAAAGTGAAAAAAATGAGGATTTGTGACTGACAACAGAGGGTTGTACAAGCACACCCAGAGAGACCAGCAGTCAACTACACCACAAATTAAATGTAAAATCGAGAAAAATATGCAAAATCAATGAGATGGTCAGTTCACAGACCATTCAAAATATCAATAAGTACAGGTCTAGAGTGACAGCAGCTTAAAGAACAAGATGGCTAGGATTACATTTGCAAGAACATACAGTACAGTTCAACAGTTTGGGGTCACCCAGATAATTCCATGTTTTCCTTGAAAACTCCCACTTTTATCCATGTGCTAACATAACTGCACAAGGGTTTTCTAATCATCAATAAGCCTTTCAACACCATTAGCTAACACAATGTAGCATTAGAACACAGGAGTGATGGTTGCTGGAAATGTTCCTCTGTACCTCTATGGAGATATTTCATTAAAAATCAGCTGTTTCCAGCTACAATAGTCATTTACCACATTAACAATGTCTGCACTGGAGTTATCATTCATTTAATGGTATCTTCATTGAAAAAAAACTGCTTTTCTTTCAAAAACAAGGACATTTCTAAGTGAGCCCAAACTTTTCAATGGTAGTGTTTGAGATATTTAATCTGACCATTGTTGTGCTAAAAAGTGTGAACATTTACATCTTTCTGAGAGTAAGACAAAGAAGTTCTCACCTCAGGTCCAGGATCACGGCATCAGCCTGAAAGATAAAAATCAATATCTTGTTACATAGAATTTATGTAAAATTTAGCAGCTAACATGTGGGAACAAACAGAACAGATAAGCTCAGACAGTCACTTCTCTTGCTACTGATTAAAAATGGCAGCATTGATAATTACATTTGTCCAGACAATATTCATAAAATTAGATGATCAGTGTTTTAAATATCATTATAATTGTGACACTTCAGATTGTTGAATCAGTCTTATTGTTTCTGCTATCTATCATACATGTAGAATGCTTCATCCAGACTCCACATTGTGGTGTGGAAATCTGAATGAAGGAATTAGAAGTAGAAAGAAAAGAAAAGAGGAATCATGTTTAGCATAGAGCAAGAAAATACCCCCATAAAACACAACCTGAAACACCACAGAACACCTTAAAGCCATTAAAACAACAAGAATGATCTGATGGAACAGTTTGTTTGAAAACGTCACAATTTCTGCTTTTACATATCTCAGGTCACATGACTGAACAGTGCTCACCTTAGCCGATGCATCCAGACTCCGACACGAACATTACATCAGGCTTTATATGGCTCACTGGCCAAGGATTCTCCAAGGATGTAGGAGTGTGTGTGTGTGTACTGTATGTATGCACATGTATGTACACTATTGTTCAAAAGTTTGGGGTCACCCAGACAATTCCATGTTTTCCATGAAAACTCCCACTTTTCTCCATGTGCTAACATAACTGTACAAGGGTTTTCTAATCATCAATGAGCCTTTCAACACCATTAGCTAACACAATGTAGCATTAGAACACAGGAGTGATGGTTGCTGGAAATGTTCCTCTGTACCCCTATGGAGATATTCCATTAAAAATCAACTGTTTCCAGCTACAATAGTCATTTACCACATTAACAATGTCTACACTGCATTTATCATTCATTTAATGTTAACTTCATTGAAAAAAAATGCTTTTCTTTCAGAAATAATGACATTTCAAAGTGACCCCAAACTTTTCAGCGGTGCTAAACCTGCATGTGTTCATGTTTTTATCAGTACACTGTAACAGATTTACTTGGAAAATGAGTAAAATGCTGGCAGATGTGGTTGCCAGTATTTGACTGTATTTTTACAGTGACAGAATTGTAATTTACTTAAACGGTTACTTAATGTAAAACTGATTACAGCCTTCTACAACAGTTTGTTAGATAATATTGCCACTCAGAAAAACACTGACTCTACTCTCCACAGCCCTTTCTTTGTGTTTTTACTTTCAGCACATACTGTAGCTGTCTTTAGAAAGTACTGATGAATGCGATAAAAGTTTTTATAGCCAAGTGTCACCACTCAGTAGCCATCTTGGCTGCTATTTCAGGGCCCTTCCTAAATGAAGGAAGGAGCAGTCAGAACTGCATTTTAAAATGTCAAAGGGACATAAAACTTGCAGGTCTAGAATCACCAGTCCACCACCACCAACAACTTAAAAACTCCTGAGGGTCAGAAAGGCCCGAAAAACATGCTGATTACAAAATCCATCTGCTTGTACTTGGACATTCTGCCCAGCAAGCAGAAAGTTTTCCCACAACGTTGACTAAAATTACCAACAAGTTCTAATAATGTTTTAAAGAAAACATTTAATATTACATTTAGAAATATATATTTTTTATTTAACCTTTATTAAATCCCATCAAGTTTAGCAGCCTCTTTTGCAAGAGATTCCTGGCCAGGACAGGCAGCATCAAATACAAAACACAGTTATAAAATTACACAGTTAAAATATTATTAAAACAAAGCAAAAAAAAATAAATAGATAAATTTTAAAAAAAGAAAAAAAACAAAAATTGCATTTACAAGCAAGTTATGAAAAATAAGTGCATCTCGTGGAGTCGGCCTCAAGAACTTGCAGTTTAGATTTAAAAGCACTCAATGATATTAACTCGGTTAGTTTCCAGTCTTTCTGCAACATATTCCAGGCAGAAGGTGCAGAAAAAACAAAAGCCTTTTTACCCAGTTCAGTACAAACATATGGAACAGAAAGCAACAAATGATCTTGTGAACGGAGAGAGTGAAGATCAGAACTTTTCTGTGCAGTTAGAGAACAAATGTAGGAGGACAGTAGTCTAAGTATTGCCTTGTATATGAAAGTCTACCAATGATGGAAACTTCTGGTGGCTAAAGCAGCCATCCCACCTGAGAGTAGAACTCAGTGGTGCATCAACACTTTTCATTCGTAATAAACCTCAAAATAGCATTGTAAGCAGTGTTTGAAATGTCCTTATTTTTGAAAGAAAAGCTTTTTTTTTCAATGAATACAACATTAAATGAATGATAAATCCAGTGTAGACATTGTTAATGTGGTAAATGATTATTGTAGCTGGAAACAGCTGATTTTTAATGGAATATCTCCATAGAGGTACAGAGGAACATTTCCAGCAACCATCACTCCTGTGTTCTAATGCTACATTGTGTTAGCTAATGGTGTTGAAAGACTCATTGATGATTAGAAAACCCTTGTGCAGTTCTGTTAGCACATGGATAAAAGTAGGAGTTTTCATGGAGAACATGGAATTATCTGGATGACTGAAAACTTTTGACCAGTGTACGTTCAGCCCTAGAAGTGATTCTGCCTCATCAGCTACAGATCTGCTGTTTCAGGGCTCCATAGTGAAAAATGTTGCAGTTTCATTCTCAGATTTCTCATGTCTGCTCTGAGAAGAACTGTTAATAACAACAAAACTGGATATGACTGGAATAATACTGCACATTTTGTGACTAAAGCTGGAATCTTAAAATATTTTGTTCTGACCAACATCACCAGCATTTTGCTTTAACTTTTCTCTCTCTTGATTTTCAACCTCACACTTCCTACAACACTGTTTGAGTAAACTTACTCTTAGTGAGACTTTGAGTGTCTTTCGGGACATCCTGACATTTTCACTAATCCTCTGTGTGATCAGGAAGCGAGTGTTGCTGCAGCCGCCTCGTCAGCCTCCTGAGGCTCCGGCTGTAAAGGTCAGTCACTCTGGGGCAGCTTGTTATGGAGAGCACGGATCCAGCATCAGGGATCTATTAGACAGGCCTCTGAGAGAGTTTCTTATCGCTGTCATTAAACAAATCTACAATTACAAGAAGCTAGAGTCCATGATGATGATGAACTTTAAATGGTAAACAAGCTGCTGTGTCCTCAGAGGAGAACAGCCGATGAAGGTCACTGACGTGAACAACAATAATATTCTCTTCAGGTTCTTTGGGCAGCTGCTAGTCCACATGGAGATCAGACTGTTTGCTCATTTGTGTGACTGGTTTGCACTCTTATTAGCTTTTAGTATGAAACCACTTCATGAAAACTAACAAGCTTTTCAGAGTTTGCTTGTGCTGATTTCATTTTCATTTCTTTATTTATTTGGACAGGACAGTGCATATTAATAAACGTACAAACTCATAAGTTTAAACAAGGTGGCAGGAAATAAGACGGATTTAGCTCAAGGCTAATTTCCATCCGTTGTCTCAAACATAAAAGAAAAACATACGGAGTTACAGACGGATAAAAACAATATCGGAAAACAAATATGATGATAAATAAGTTCTGGCTTGGTTAAACCACTCCTAAGGTGCTATCATGCTACCCATAAAGTGCTGATAGTTAAAGAGCCTGATTCTCTCAGTGTTCACCAGTTTGATTGTTAATCAGCCATGACCGTTTCTCTTTTAGCTGAAACCCCCCAGAGGTGATGGGTTTGTCCCATTCATAGACTCATTGATGAAACAAGCGCTTTGAAATGATTCCTCCATCATCATTTGATGAAAACTTTTCTTTGAACTTCCTGCATCTCTTCACTGTAAAGGAGAAAAAAAACACATCTTCAATTCTCTGCTTTCATCCTCAGTCTGTCAAATCAATGTTCACATTAAAATCTATATTCATAAATTCAAGTACTAGTTGACTGATTGAATATTTGGTCAGAATTTGGTTCAGATCAAATCAAATGTGTTTGATGATCATTTAAAACAACCTGAGCTGACCAAAGTGCTGCATATGTTTTCAGACAGAAACAAATAGTTGAATAAAATACCAAAACAGGCAAAATTTGATTTCAACTTGTAAGAGGACTTTCTAAACTATAAACAGGAAATAGATCTGGAATATCAAAGCCATTAAGAGCAGCCAGAAAGTAGATATTTCAAGCCATTGAAAAGATCTACGTCATGGAAATATTAATAGAGGAGGGACATTTATTGCTAATTTATTGCCCAACAATGTTTTTTTTGTTGTTTTTTTTTTTTTTTATCCTAAGGAGAAATACTAATAATGAACTTGATTTTTATTTCTATGTTTTCTCAGTGTTCAGGGCTTTTTCTGGCTCTGGGAGTTGATTACTTACAGCAGTGAGCATGACTGACCCAAGAAGAGTCTGTCTTTCCTTACCTGACAAGAGTCTCTATATTTTCCTGATATTTCTGACAATTAGAATGAAAAATGAATGTCCTTCAGGAACCTCAACTAACACACTTCATCAAAATCAATCTATTTTTATTCTCAATTCTTAATCTTCAATTATTTGAACAAGAGACAATTCTTTGGGACATTTTTCTGATTGATTACTCTTTAAATTACTATTTTTGGCAGGATTTTCTAGTTTTATTCTTCAGTGTGAGGATTCACTGTCTTTTTGCTTGAAATCTTTATAAACTGAAAACGAACTAACAGACTAAATGTCACAATCTGTCAGTCATAAAGCAAATACACAGATGAAAACAAGAATTCACAGTTAAATCCGAACAAAAAGAGTTTTAATTTGCTGCCATAACTTAAATGTCAACCTGGGATTCTGGATATTAAACAAATGAAATCTGATAAAATACACGACCGTTCAAAAGTTTGGGTTCATCCAGATAATTCCATGTTTTCCATGAAAACTCCCACTTTTATCCATGTGCTAACATAACTGCACAAGGGTTTTCTAATCATCAATGAGCCTTTCAACACCATTAGCTAACACAATGTAGCATTAGAACACAGGAGTGATGGTTGCTGGAAATGTTCCTCTGTACCCCTATGGAGATATTCCATTAAAAATCAGCCGTTTCCAGGTACAATAGTCATTTACCACATTAACAATGTATACACTGATTTATCATTCATTTAATGTTATCTTCATTGAAAAAAACTGCTTTTCTTTCATAAATAAGGACATTTCTAAGTGACCTCAAACTTTTGAACAGTAGTGTATGGATTCTGTTCAGAGTGAGGAATTTGTCATAGAACATGATTACCAATAAGGATTAAAAAAAGGGTTTTATTTCCCAGATGTCATTAACTTCAGTAGAACTTTTCTTGTGTTGTGTTTGTTCAAAGGAACTTGTGGAACAAACATGTTGCATCACAGTCTGCTGAGAGAATGTGTTGAAGGTCAGTAATGATGCAGCAGTGATTCCCCACAGAGCTGCTCTTCAAACAGCTGCCCACAAGGAATAAGTTCTGTTCCTTTGTGTTTCAATTATATGTAAATCTGTATACCATTTAAAAAACAGAAGTCACCGTTGATCTATCGAGAGTAAAGTGTCGTCAGTGAGGTACTTGTTGTTCAAATGAAACTTCAAAGAGCGAAGTTTGCAAATTAGCATCATTATAGTTCTAAGAAAAGTTGAGTAAAGTTTCTGGGTTCTAGATGTGTGGGACAAACTGTGGGAGTACATTTTCACACCATTCTCTCTCCAATATTCAATTCAGGTGGAAAAATAAAGGAAAAAATGAAAAAAAAAAACCTCTCAGCGAATCGGCTTCCACCGGCTTCACCCAGTTAATGAAATAGCTTCCCAGTAAACCTGGGACCTGTTTCACTATTTTAAAAATAAGCTAAAAAATGTATTTATTTTTCTGATAATCAATTTTTTTTAAACATTCTATAGCTTTTGAATGATCCAGCTTCCCCCCATTTTTTAAGTTTATTTTCTGTCACCCTCGCTGCCACTGATATCTTATAGATTTTTTTTCATGGTAACACTTCTTTGCTTTGTGATAGTTTCCACTGAAGTTTAAGGAAACACCAGTAAGACAAACATCCAGTCACTTCTCATTTTATGGAGAAGAGCCATAAGAATAATCAGTCGAAAAAAATACAGAGATTCTACAAACCCATTATTCCTTCAGTTAAAACTGTTGAATTTCACCACATAGTAGATTACAGTATTCTGCAAACTATGTATAAAGCTCATAAAGAAACTCTACCAGACAATGTCCAGAACAGATTTACAAAAAGAGAAAGTCAGTAGAACTTAAAGCAACAGAGATCTTCATAAATCCAAGATTTAGGATGAAATTAATGAACGTTGGATTTCTGTAAAAGGGATCAATTTATGGAACGATCGAGATGAAGATTTAAAGGAATCTAAATCATACAGGATTTAAAATGTAATTAAAGCCAGTATATTATTAAAACACAAATAAATGAAGAGTTTCATAGTGTTTGTTATGAGATAAACTCTGATAATGAGTGTCGGCAGGCCTCAGGCTTTACAGTCATTCTGTTTGTTGTTTGTTTTTATGCTCATTGTAACTAATTGATTGATATAAAGGGTCAGAGTACATCAGGTTACTGCTTACTTTCATTCAGAAGTTGGAAACTTTTGTTTTTGTGTTGTATTTTGTGTTGTATAATATATATATGTGTGTGTGTGTGTGTGTGTTATATCTATCTATCTATCTCTCTATCTATCTAATTATATATATATATATATATATATATATATATATATATATATATATATATATATATATATATATATATATATATATATGTGTGTGTGTATATATATATATATATATATATATATATATACATATAAATAAATAATTTTTTTCCATTTTTATTCTATATTTGGGTCTTACAGGATTAAACAGGATTAAAAACAGTATCCGTTCTGTTTACATTTTCACTCATCCTTCAGTGTTGTTTCCACTGCTCAAGGTCGCCTCTGGATCACTTTGATAGAAATCAGCTGCAGTAGATTCTGTAAACTGTAGCACCTTCATACCATCCAACCTTAATTAAAAGTAGCTCCTGCACTGCTGTTGTTTAATACAGGAAATATACACCACTGGTCAAATGTTTGGGGTCACTTAGAAATGTCTTTATTTTTGAAAGAGAAGTTTTTCCATGAAGGTAACATTAAATGAATGATAAATCCAGTGTAGTCATTGTTAATGTGGTAAATGACTATTGTAGCTGGAAACAGCTGATTTTTAATGGAATATCTCCATAGAGGTACAGAGGAACATTTCCAGCAACCATCACTCCTGTGTTCTAATGCTACATTGTGTTAGCTAATGGTGTTGAAAGGCTCCTTGATGATTAGAAAACCCTTGTGCAGTTATGTTAGCACATGGATAAAAGTGGGAATTTTCATGGAAAACATGGAATTATCTGGATGACCCCAAACTATTGACCGGTAGTGTGTATTTTGTTTTGTACTTACAAACACAGCAAGGGCACAAATAAAACAAGAAGAATAAAATCTGAAGAGTTGAGGTTAAAAAATGAAAAGTCAGAGGTGAAAAGTTCACTCCTTTATTGCTTCTGTGCTCTAATACAGAGATTCATTAAAAAAATACAAAAAATGTAAAGCTATTAGAAAATATACAAAAACATACAGGCATTCAAATATAAAGGGCTATAAATTTGTGGTGGTCTTTTAATATTTTTTTTTATAAAACTATAAGAGAGAAGACATCCTGCACTATCATAGCTGAGGCAGTAGTATGAATTTACAAACAGCCTGATGATAACAACTGAGTGATGGAGGGACTGTATTAAATGTAAGAAGTCAGTCGTTTGAGTTGAATATTGGTGTTGCTCCTGTTGACATGCACCGATGGGCAGCACACTCTGCAGCAAGAATGAAGAAATGCAGGTGACATGATCTGTACTGTATGTAAACTAACATGAACAGGTGAAGTGCACCCTGTGGTCTAATCTAGACAGTGCAGAGCAAAGCTGCTGAACAAAAAGCCATATTTATTCATGGTAATATACCGTGTTCTACTTCCTATAATACCTCCTTATCTTCCTCTATCCACAACAGACCACAGCTTTAGTAAAGAGTGATGCTTGAAACTTTAAATTCCCTTTTTAAAAAAAATTACAAATTCTAACCTATTTCAAAGCCGGACTGGAGTAGATTAAAACCGAGAGTCTGCAGGCTACTGAGTGATGATGTTATCTCAAAATGAGCCGAGCCACTTTAGTACTGGGAGTGGTAATAACACTTCATTTTATAACTCCTGTCCTCCCACTTTCGACTTTTTTGTCTTCTATTCTACAGTTGGTAAAAAACAAGAAAAAAAAAAAGACAGATCAATAAGCTATAAATACATCATATTTAACAAACCGTACAAAACAGATCAAGTATAAATAGAGCACTAAAAGAAACAGATGGATGGTGTGTGACTATGAATGAACACTGAAAGATGAATAATGTTTTGTGCTTATATCTACATTGATTACTTCTAGCTTCTAGCCAACATGCCTGTGATCCTCTGTGTGCACAGATGAAGTGCATTAATATAAGTTACACTGAGGTCAGTGACAAATGTTGAATAATATCTTGACTGCATTCATCATGTGTGTTGTACTTTTGCATTGAGTCATTCAATATGCTAGAAATGATGAGAAAGTGTATGTGGTGTTGTTTTTTTCTTCTTTTTGCAGAATAAAGTGTACATAATTATGTAATTTACAACTGTGCCACAAATTCGATTCTATATCACAAACTTTCCAATAATTCTTACACTCATATGAGCAAGAAGAGCAACAGAGGTACTGAAGGCTACAAAGGTTTCGTGAGAGGACATTTTTTTTGATTTTGTGTGTTGATGGGAAGGGTTTTTCAGTTCCCCCTTCAATGATTTTGTCAGGATGTGCCATCCTTTTCCTTATCCTGCGTTTTTCCCTCTGTGCTGTCCCATTTGCTCATCACGATGACCAGATCACTTCCTGGAAAGAAGCTGGTTTTCCAGCTGCTCCAGACGGGCGGTCATCCCGGCCAGTGGGCAGTGCATTAAGGAATCATAAGGCTGTAACTGTGTGAACATACATGCATCAACATCCCTGCTTTATCCTGCAGGCTGAGTACAGGAAAGACAAGACAACAAATGAGAGATTAAGCAGAGAGAAATGACAAGAAACAATGGCTCTGGATGCAAGCTGAGGGCGTAGACTGGACAGAAAAGGTGGACGTCTGTCAGCAACATTACTCAAAAACAGACTGACGGATTTGGATGAATTTTTCAGGGAAGGTCAGAAATGACACAAGGACCACCTCATTAGATTTTGGCAGTGATGCAGCTTATAGTCTGGATCCACAGATTTGTTAAAGATTTCTGTATTATTGCCAGATAGCGGCACGGCGTCACTGTAACCATGACAACAAGTGAACACTACATCAGCTGCCTGCTGATGATCACATGTTTATGATCCTACTACAAATCCACTGCTGGGACTTATCAGGACTTATCTATCAGAAATGATCCAAGGAACAACTGATTAAATTGTGGGGGTGTTTCTGAGTCCCATCAATTCCCACCACATGCTACATGTTTAGCTCACGTGATTTGGTATTGGTACATAAAGTACACATGCAGAACACACGCCTGTGGTCAATGCAAGGTCATGTTGTTTGTGGGTACATCTATATTAAATGGCCACATTCTATGCTGCCGTGATTTCTGCCATGACTTTTTTCAAGATTTCATCCGTCAGAAATGATACAATGACTGAGCATCCTTAGCGGAGTACTGTGCTCTCTGAGTGCTTTTCTTGTTATTATTAATCTCAACAATACGCTCTTTTTTGTAAAAAGATGTCCACATATGTGGAGGTTAAATCTACATTTTGTTCTCATGGCCAGCAGGGGGTGACTCCTTTGGTCTGATTGTAAAGAAGTCTATGAGAAAATGAGCCTACTTCTTACTTAAATTGTTACCTCAGTTAACATTTTTCTAATGAGTTTATGATCTTCAGCACTAGTTTCATATCTTCTTCAGTACAGCATAATGTTCTTTTAGTAAATCATGGTCCCATTTAGAAGAAAATAGACAGTAACATCGGGTAAGATATCTGTTGGAGCTATCTTGTAATTGACCAGTTGCAGCTGTAACGTCATGCATAGTGTCTTCAAGTTCTCAGACACACCCATCCCTCAGTGGCTATGTTTGGTCTTAAAAGACCAAGATAAGAAAAGTCAAATTCCAAACACAGTGCTTCAGAATGTTAGTTAATAAACCAATGGGTCATCACTGTGGCTACAGCCATCGTTTACCCATAGCCTATGCTTTTAGACCGGGGGTTTTTAACACACAAGTAGAGGCTCCCACAAGGGTTTAAGATAAGCATATCATGATAACGAAACTTTAGTTGATCAGTAATTACCATTCAAATGACTAAGATTAACAATCTAGCTGTCTGTCTTTGTATCATTTTATGCTCTTAAGTGTTAGATTGGTGGTAGTGCCTGTGAATACCACCTTTTTTACCACCTGTGATAGACAAACCCTTCTTACCATCACCCATAGGTTACCTGAAGAGCAGTTCTGAAGCTCAGTGTTGTGGCTCCAGCTGTCTCCATTTTGGCAGTGTCAGCTAATCCAAAACTGAGCAAAGCGGTGGAGCATGAGTGGAGCTGAGGTGAACATGGAAACGACTCTGGGTCATGGTGTCGTAAGTCAAGACCCACCTGTGATTCAAAGCGACGGTGTTTCAATAATGCACAAGTTTTAGCCTTCTTAAAATTTAACGAGGTGAGTTTTAAATAAATGAACCCTGCCATATGGTCGTGCAATACAGCTATAAGACAGATTTTTTTTGTACCAGGCTGTAAACAATGGGGGCACAGTGACTTTGTGGTTTCACCTCACAGCTAGAAGATCTCTGGTTCATGTCCCGGCCTTCCTGGGATCTTCCTACATGGAGTCTCCATGTTCTCCTGTACATGTGTGGGTTTCCTCCAGGTTCTCCAGCTTCCTCCCACAGTCCACAAACATGCTGAGGTTAATTGGTAACTCTAAATTGTCCGTAGGTGTGAATGTGAGTGTGATTGTTTGTCTCTATGTGTAGCCCTGTGATAGACTGTTACCTGTCCAGGTGAACCTGTGATAGACTGTTACCTGTCCAGGTGTCCCCTGCCTTCACCCTCAGTCAGCTGGGATAGACTCCAGCCCCCCATGACCCTGATGAGGATTAAGTGGTGAAGAGATATGGGATGGATGGATGTAAACAATGGACATTTTAACATAGGGGTCTGTGAGGATTGACTCCCTTTGGAGTCAGCCTCAAGTGGACATTTGAGGACTTTTGCATTGGCTTTATTTTTTAGCTCCAGTTTGCCACATGTTAAGGTCCAACAGATTGCACCCCTCAAGTCATTGGTGTGTCCTGTATCATTTGGTTTAAAAGTAAAATGTGCCTGAAGTTGTGTTGCAGTGTTTGGCTTTTCCAACTAAGTCCATGATGTTAATTTCAACAGATGTTCATTAAATGCAGCCGGTCAAATATTAAAAGTTTGGTACTTTGAGGTAAACAGTTAGTGCCATTAAAGCAAATAAGAGGAGGGTTCAAATAGTGGAAACAATGAGAAAACAGCTTGTTTCATTTCCGCTAGTTTCAACTAGCTTCTCCGTTACACAGGTCTGTGAAAAATATTGAATTAATTGTGCTTAAAGGTGGCAGTCAGCTCAAAGAACTGCTCATGTGATCACGTAACAACAGGACTATTTGCAAGTTTGAAAGGAGATTTACAAGATTAGAAAACAGAAAATCTTTTTCTGGTGAATCACTGCATTATTTTTAGTGTTTCTAGTCTATACAATATTCAAATGAAAAAAAAAAATTAAATCTCAGAAAGTGATGAGGGAACAGAGTCTCCTGGTCTCATACACCAGGCCACCCCTGGTCCTTACCTGAAGCTAAACAACAGTCTGTTTGTAAAGGATATGTTTCTGTGTGATCTGCTCCAGGCTGCTCATGGTGGCCTGCTGGAACTCCACCAGACTCTCACAGGCACAAGGATCCTTCACCTCGATCTCCCCCTGACTCTCCTCTGCAAAGAAAAAAAAAGGTTCCATCATTATTCAATATTCTTTCTTATTCTAGCTCAGAATGGGCTTTTGGTTGATGACTCCACACCACAGTCAGCAGTATCAGCCCCTCTACAGTAAAGGCAATGACTCTGTTACCTTATTTCATAGAAATCTAGGCAAGCGATTTTCATTTCAATGCACATGGGCTAAAAACATGATGCATGGACCTCTTAAAAAGATACAACTACAAATTACTGTCCTTTTCAGTATGTTTATATGGGATTCTATTTTTGATATTATGCTTTGTGTTTACTTCATATTTTAGTGCATTTTCCACAACTGTTTGTTTGTCAGTAGATGGCGCCAAAGAACACGACATCATTACAGTGACTTGTCCCCACTGTTAGCGTCACACTGCATCTTTTATGAATTTACCAAATGAGTAACAAAATCTTTTGCAACTATTCTGATAATGGACAATTACTTTTAAGTTCAGAAATTTAAATAAAAGCTAGATAAAAAAACATCAGCCTGGAGAGTATGATTCATTAACATCAGATCTGTGCCTTTTCACGTTTCAAGTTTTTAAGCCTATTGTATGTTTTTGATCCAAATTCTTAATTGCATTTAAATGAACCAATACCCTCTGCTCTCATATGCAGTGCATGTAAATGAATAAAATACACACCATGTTCTTCTGACATGCAGTGACAAAGGTGTAAAATTGAGCACTTGAGAAAGCTAAACTGATTTTGTATTAAAAACTAGGCTCACCTGGTAAAAATATCTGCAAACAATTAATTTTACTTAAAGGGGGTGACATATTAAAGGGAAAACTTCAGTGTCTTAATGGCTTCGTCCCACTTTTTTTTTCTCAATTTGTCTACATTCCAGACACAAAGAAAACCTTCCATACTTGGAAACTACTGATAAAGTCGATTTTTGTACCGTTTTGTTAAGAAAAAGCACAAGAAACGCCTGTCAAAATGGAGTCCCATGTGTGTCAGAACTGCCACCGAGGCCGCCATCAACCGGACGGTCAACATGGAGATGTTTGTCTTTCCAGCAGTCCTAACCGCCAAGCCATTCAACATTCCCTATGATTGGTTCTCCAGTTCGCTTGAGCTCCATTGATGAGATTCTTACGAAAGACATTTTCTCATTTGGTGTTTTCCAAAATTTCCCAAAGATACCAGCTGGTTTGAGATGTGGTGAGATTTACACCATGTTCAAACTCATCAAAACATTTCCGTGACTCTTCACGCCTGATGTCATTCTGGAGAGACCACCGCCATCAGCATAGAAATGCTCCATCTTAGCATAAAGGTGATCATTCAGAATAACTTTGTACTGATTTGCAGTGACCTTTACCTTTAACGGGAAAAGTGGACCCAAACCCAGCAAGATATTTTCCTCTTGCCATTTTTACACAGCATCAGAATCAACCAGGCCTGCTCAGGATTTGGATATAAGCCAGAGGGCATGATCGGATGTTAATTGTACCATACAGTGCACTTTTGTAGAAGCATCTGCTGTGTTTCTTTACTCATTTATTCCATTTTTCCTTTAATTTGTCACCTGCCTTTACTGTGGTCTGCAGTCAAAGACTTCCAGCTTTGTGAAATGTTTAATATGGCTCCTATAAACTGTTAATATGCTGTCACACATAAAAGAGATTACATTATCTTAACAAACAGTGTTTTTCCAGTTAGAGTTGTACCTGGGCAGACGTTGAGTTTGAGGTTCTCAGCGATGGTGCTGATGGCGGTGAAGTCAGTGGTGTAATAGAAATGTTTCTCCAAAGGTTCTGATGCAATCACACGAAGCTCATCTTCCACAGCTTTTCCTACGCCCACAGCATACATGGTGATGCCTGCACAGAAACATACATGGTGATACTCAGCTTCCATTATCTGGATCATAAAATGAAGCTTTAGATGTCACTGCGGTTGAGTGGAGTCTTACCGGCTTCTTTAGCCTTCTTGGCGTACTCGGTGATGTCGTCCTGGGAGCGTCCATCTGTGAAAACCAGTCCGACTCGGGGGATGTTGCGGCCGGAAGGACGAGCACCTTCGGCCTCTGAGAAGCTGTTCTCCAGCATATGCTTTAGGGCCAGACCTGTCATCGTACCTTTCTCCATGTATTCAACCTACACATGGACAGCAGCAATATCTAGCATTATGAGTGAACGATGGAGCTGATCAGGACTGAAAATGTGGTGTAAATTTCCATGTTCAACTCAAAATGTGGATCTATGTCTACAAGGTGTCCATACAGTGTGTGCAGAAGTTTAAAATATTCAATATAATTTTTTGCGTTTAAACATATGCCACCTGTACTCTGGAAGCTAAACACAAATAGACGACCAGTCTAAAATTTGGACACACTTCCTCATTCAAATGAATAGTGTACATTTCTGCTTTACATTTTATTAGGTAATTTAATGGCTTAACTTTTTTAATAGCTTCACTTTAAAGTGCATCACTAGCTTGTAATGTTTCTGGTGTTAAATTATAAAACTGAACTTAAATCCTAATTGCCTTGTGTGGAAACAAAGAGGACTGTTACCTTCATGACAGCAGCTTTGATCTCATCTGCAGTGTGGTACATGTTCAGAGGGAACTCTGTCCGGACCCGACTCGAGTACTGGACCAGACCAACTCTGGTGCCGTGAGCAGACACGTCCAGAGAGTCCACGACCTGAAGAACAGCAGGAGGTCAGGAACGTTCATCTGTTGAAGCTGAAACATAGAATCTGTACTCTTTATTACTCTATTTGCATTGTACTTTTTAAAAAGCTAAATTCAGGGCTGCACTGTCGCCTTGCAGCTAGAAGATCCCTGGTTCATGTCCCAGCCTTCCTGGGATCTTCCTGCATGGAGTTTCCATGTTCTCCTCTGCATGTGTGGGTTTTCTCCAGGTTCTCCAGCTTCCTCCCACAGTCCACAAACATGCTGAGGTTAACTGGTGATTCTAAATTGTCCGTAGGCGTGAATGTGAGTGTGACTGTTTGTCTCTATGTGTAGCCCTGTGATAGACTGTTACCTGGATGGAAAAAGCTAAATTCCCACTCAGACCTACAATATCTGAGGCACAAACATTAAAACTAAGAACACATTTGAATATCATGTTTTGTTAAATGTAGAGGAAATTTCTTGATAATCCAGAAGTGCAGTAAATATTAAACAAGTTAGACCCAGCAGTCTAACGTACTACACAGACTGTCTGGTCAAAGTGACTAACTACTAAACTAACATCAAAGTAACACTATCCATGTGGATTATCCAAACAATTACAAGTTGTTTGGATGAGAGCCAATTAATCAAACAGTCAATCTGGAGTTTACAGCCCTAATAGAAAAAGACTGTTCTTGAACAAATTTAATTTGGTTAGGGTTTTTGGTCTTATTTAAATATACAATTATAAATTAGTTTAAAAAAAAAAAAAAAAAAAAAACTATAGAATTAATATTAGATACACTACCGTGTAAAAGTTTGGGGACACTTAGAAATGTCCTAGTTTTTGAAAGAAAAGCATTTATAGTCATACCCCTCTTCAGAAAACACAAAACATTTGACTTCAACAATATGAGTTAAATTAGTAGAAAAACTTTTTAAAAAAAATGATCCAAGTTAGCACGTTAGCCTCCAGAACCCCACTTTGAACCAGACAGCAGATCATTTCTAAGACTTCCAAATCTGAGGCTACAGGAAAATGGTGGATTGCTCCCACCAGGTTTGGACCAAAGGAGTCCAAGTGTCTCAGGAGCTTAATCAGAAGTGATGATAAAAAAGGAGTATAAGATGGACAGATGGATGGGAACAGCATTAGTAATAATCTACACCTCTGTTCAGAAGTTTAGGGTCACTTAGAAATGTCATTGTTTTGGAAAGAAAAGCAGTTTTTTTCAGTGAAGATACCATTAAATGAATGATAAATCCAGTGTAGACATTGTTAATGTGGTAAATGACTATTGTAGCTGGAAACAGCTGATTTTTAATGGAATATCTCCATAGGGGTACAGAGGAACATTTCCAGCAACCATCACTCCTGTGTTCTAATGCTACATTGTGTTAGCTAATGGTGTTGAAAGGCTCATTGATGATTAGAAAACCCTTGTGCAGTTATGTTAGCACATGGATAAAAGTGGGAGTTTTGACATGAAACATGAGATTGCCTGGGTGACCCCAAACTTTTGAACAGTAGTGTATGTGTAGGAAAACATTGCTGTACCTGGTTAACAAACTTCTTGACAAGCTCAAAGTTCTGGGGCCGGACGCTCTTGGAGCCGTCGATCAGAAGCACCAGGTCGATGTTGGCAGACTTGCAGGCTGAAGAAGAGACAGATAAAAAGACAGAGGAAATAAATGCTGACAACATACAGAGGGCAAAGAATAAATTCAGTAAGTCTCCATGACAACACCAAGCTTTGATAGTATGACTCCTTGACTTTACTATACTTTGTCCAAAATGGATGTTAATACTAGAATGTCACTCTTAGATGCAACTCTGTAGTATCACTTATCTATATATTTAAAAACAATGTTTCATATAAGTATTCAGATAAACAAAAGAGTGCTCAATATTCCACAGTTTGGTTTACTGGTTTCTATCAGAGTTGTCATAGCATCTGTCTGCAGCAGAGCTCATAAAGTATAAATCTTGAAAGGACGATCTATGAGACTTTCTCTTCTGCATGGAGGAGTGTGTGACGGTTATTGGCAGCCACTCCAGATTTATCTCATTCTCCCCAGAGAAAAAGAAAATTCAGAAGATCTTCATCTTTGTCCTGCCAGTTTCTCTCAGACATAACTGAGCTGCTTTTAACATCAGGAACTGGTTCATTCTCTCATACATCTTTATTTCATTTCTTGGGACACAACCTCTGCTCTCTTCGTAGTCCTACTCTAATTGCAGCTCTCTGTGGTTTTCCCCTTCAGTAGTACTCACCTGATCCCATCAAAAACCTGCCACTGAACTTATTCCTGGACAGGGACTCATCATTCAGAAGACATTTCTTAGGTTTGGGCCCATTATATATACACTACCGCTAAAAAGTTTGGGGTCACCCAGACAATTCCATGTTTTCCATGAAAACTCCCACTTTTCTCCATGTGCTAACATAACTGCACAAGGGTTTTCTAGTCATCAATGAGCCTTTCAACACCATTAGCTAACACAATGTAGCATTAGAACACAGGAGTGATGGTTGCTGGAAATGTTCCTCTGTACCTCTATGGAGATATTCCATTAAAAATCAGCTGTTTCCAGCTACAATAGTCATTTACCACATTAATAATGTCTACACTGGATTGACTGGATTCATCATTCATCTAATGTTATCTTCATTGAAAAAAGCTGCTCTTCTTCCAAAAATAAGGACATTTCTAAGTGACCCCAGATTTTTGAACGGTGGTGTAGATCTATCAGAAATTAGCAGCTCAGGTTTTATTCCAGACTCAGCAGAGATTTCAGTTCATACCAGATTGTTTTCTGTATTTGTTGCTTTGGGCTGAATTCTAAAAACTGCAGGGATGATGCTGACCTCCTGCTGTGGCCTTTACACCTACATCCTGACACTTCTGTTGGGTCCTGCAGGACCTACAGGATCTTCATCCTCCTGCAGCTCTCAGTGCGTCACAGCAGTGAGTTTCTTCAGACTCAGCTCATCCATGAAGTTGTGCTTTTTGTTTTTTAATCAGGTTTGAGTTAAAGCTGTCTTGGGCTGTACATGCTGCTGAGTTTGTGCATCAGCAACCGTTCAGACAGGTTCAGTGATTTTGTACTTTTACAGATGAGTGTGTATGTCAGAGTGTTGACTTACTGCCACAGCTCTTGCCGTCCTCCTGCAGCAGCTGGCCCTCAGGACAGATGCAGTAGTATGATCCTGGAGTGCTCACACACTGGTGCTCACAGCCGTGCTCCACCGTGTTGCACAGGTCCATGTCTGGAAATACAGTCGGTAAACACGTATGACGTACATACAGGCAAAACACTCACTCAGGTACTTAAGTACAAATTTGCAGCAGATTTTGTGATACTTTATACTTTCACTCATCTGGAACCTGCATTTACTTTATAAATTAGGATTTCTGCAAATAAAGCAACAAACTAACCTACCCAAGAGTTTTTGCAAGTACAGGGATAAGTGGATTATTCACAAGCCACCTGAATACTATTCTGCATTTAGAGCACCTGTGATGACATTTCTCACTATTTTCCTAACTTTTATAAATCAAACAATTAGCTGATTAACGGAGGAAAACAAATCACCACATTAAGCTCCATTAAGCTCCAAAAAATGGAAAACGTCCGAGTAGAGTCACTTCTTTTTGTAGCTACTGTCGGGCTACTGGATGTAAAATAAATGTTGTCTATAAATCTGAATAACAAACCCTTTCAGCTCAGTGATATTTTTCATATTAAAGAAAAGTCCCTAAACGTTTTCAAAACTTTTTTTGAGCCTTCTTTAACCTCAGAGAGGTTCTTCTTCTTCTTCGGGCTTTTCCCTTCAGAAGTCTCCACAGCCAATCATCTGCTTCCATGTAACCCTGTCCTCTGCATTCTCTTCTCTCACACCAACAACTTCCTGTCCTCTTTCTCTACATCCATAAACCTCCTCTTTGGTCTTCCTCTAGGCCTCCTGCCTGGCAGTTCAAACTCAGCATCCTTCTACAGATATATTCACTGTCCCTCCTCTGTACATGTCCAAACCATCTCAGTCTGACCTCTCTGGCTTCATCTACAAAACATCTAACATGTCCCTCTGATGTCCTCATTCCTGATCCTCTCTCTGGTCACTCTGTATTTATCCAGGCTTGGGACTGCCATAAGGAGGACACTGGTTTTGCTCCCTTGAGGCTACATTTTCAACCTCAGAGAGGCTGTTGATAAAAAATCAGTAATGAAAGCTCATGTTCCTCCTGAGTCCACATTTTGTCAGCTATCAGGAATACAACAGACAAAATGGAAGATGAGATTATTATGAAAAATGTTCCTAATTCAGATCACTGACTTGTGCAGGTCTTCTTGTCCTTGTTGAGTTCAAATCCTTTGTTGCAGTCACAAGTGAAGACACCTGGAGCACTGATGCAGATCTGTTCACAGTCATGCTTTCCCTCAGCACACAGGTCAATGGCTACGGAACACAAACACACACACACACACACACACACACACACACACACACACAAAAACACACGCACACACACGCACGCACGCACACACACACACACACACACAAAGTTAGATCTCTTTTGCAATTACGTTGTAATGCTGTGTGTTATTGCTTGGGTTGTTTCTTTGTGTGTTAGTGGTTCTAAATGCAGAAGCAAAGCTGAAGCCATGTGGTCATTTTTAGAAAGCAGAGGAAGCATGATTCTACTGACAGTCCTGTTTGACATTCAGCTACAGGCAGCAGATTGAGGTGTATTCTGTCATGACTTTTCAGAAAAATAGAGATGTCATACATTGTGTTTTATTTTACACAAATATCTCCTGTTTTTACTGAACAGACTGACATGAAGGAAAAGAATGAGCTCCTCTGTAGAACAGATGCACCAGCAGAGCTTTCCTTTCCCTGTAGGTGTGTGTTTGCTAGCGTGTGTTTGTTAGCGTGTGTATGTTGTGTATTTGTGTGAGGGGCCTGACTAACGTGTGCAGGTCTTCTTGTCTTCATTGAGTGTGTATCCTTCGTTGCAGTCGCAGGTGAAGACGCCCGGCGTGCTGACACAGATTTGTTCACAGTCATGTTTCCCCTCAGCACACAGGTCAATAGCTAAAACACACACACACACACATACATTACAAATTACATTAAACTGTGTGTGTGTGTGTTTTTTTCTGAAAACATTTTTTAATATCTGAGCCAATGAGTATTTTTAGTTGTTAAATCTGATTTTATTTTGAAAAGCTCTCCAATAAGTGCTCATGAGAGAATCAGAGAATATCCATGAACCAAAAACTAAGAGACATCACAGGGTTTATAAAAAGGAATTTAAGATATTCCCTGTTTTTTTAGTAAGAATCATTTATCTCAGGGAAACAAGGTCAGAATAATATTTCACTATGACATCCTGTTCTTCATATCCTCCTAATGACCTGTGCATTCAGATGGAAGTTACTAATCGAGCATTTTCAGAAACCAAAGAACAGCTGCCAGTATTATTTAAAAAGCATGTCTCTACATAAAGCTGCTGTGGTATTTGGATCATTACATGGTGTATTACTCCTGCTTGAAGAGTCATATGGCTTCAAGGCAACAGTAAGTCTTTGGTTACCCAAAGGCTGTAAATTGTCTTAATTTCAGTTTTCTGTCAACAAGGCTGCTAGTGGTGCAGATGTTGCTGTGTGGCTGCTTCAGAGACATCTGGGTCAATGTATAACTGCGGGAATTTTTGTAACATAGTTGACATTTTTGCTGTTTCCAGGCCTAAAATCAACATTTCTTTTATTCTAACCAAACACCACATGGCATTTTTAGACAATGATTCTTCTAAGGATTATATGTACAACTGAGTAAAACTAAAATGTAATGTTATTTCTAAAGATATTGTAGTAAACCTGTTGACTACTTTATATTAAATAAGTCAGAAAGCCTTGGAGTCTGGCCAGTCTTTTCTTCAGGAGGAAATGACATCATGTGGAGCAGGTCATGTGATCTGGAATTAACACACTTCCTGGAGAGGTGTTTTTGTAATGGGGAACTTAGTGGAAAGTGATTTAATTTGTTATTTTACACATAAAATGTGGTGTATTGCCAAAAAAGAAATATCTGTCATGATTATCTCAACTTAATAAAAAGAACACAAACCAAACTATTTCTGAATCAGCTCATTTTATTATAGTTTAGCTCATTAGAAGGTGACTGTTATTAAATTCAGACGGTTATTTAGTTGACATTTTAGTGATGTCCAGTCATTTTTTATTAATAAGTGATTGTTTCCATAATAAATAATTATGGAATTTGTAAAGACATGATCATAATGAACAGTTTTTGTTTTTTTATTCTTTTAATAAAAATGTATGCAAGACATATCCCATGGACTTCAGATGTCCTTTAATTATTTATTGACCCATCTGTACACGTGTGCATGTGCAGCATGTATGAATATGTACAAACATGTTGGTCGCTTTGTCACTGCTTGCATTCCCATGTGTACCACATGCTTCTTGGGGAATATGCATTGGGTATGTGCAGTTGTAAAAACATTCTCTTTATTGCATGTACATTGTCTGCCTCTAATTATAAACAACAGTGATAATGGCAGATTTGAAGGAACAGCAAATATCAGTTATTGTATCATGAAGTTTAATAACCACTGATATGCAGATTCTTGCAAAAATCATGAGAAATACTCTACGTTCAAAAGTTTGGGGTCACTTAGAAATGTCCTTATTGCTGAAAGAAAAGCATTTGTTTTCAATGAAGATACCATTAAATGAATGATAAATCCAGTGTAGACATTGTTAATGTGGTAAATGACTATTGTAGCTGGAAACAGCTGATTTTTAATGGAATATCTCCATAGGGGTACAGAGGAACATTTCCAGCAACCATCACTCCTGTGTTCTAATGCTACATTGTGTTAGCTAATGGTGTTGAAAGGCTCATTGATGATTAGAAAACCCTTGTGCAGTTATGTTAGCACATGGATAAAAGTGGGAGTTTTCATGGAAAACATGGAATTATCTGGATGACCCCAAACTGTTGAACGGTCATGCATTTTGAGTGTACCGGTATATTTTTTATAAACCTAAATGATGACTAAGCTAAACCACAGCAATGAAATTATCATGCTTTCTGCCTCATTAATCTGCTTCATTTTCCTTGTTTTCTCTGGTATGTTGCCATGTTTTAAACCCTTCAAGCTGCCCTGGTTTAGATAAAGAAGGCTGTGACATGAAGGGGTTTGGCATTCCAGGTCCTTGCATGTTCTCTGCTGGACTTCTCTGTGCTTTTTTTCCAAACTGAGATACTCTGCTGCATTCCTATTTATTTTAAGTGGTAGTATACTAAAAAATAATATATAAAAATCCATATGAAAATAAGAGCGATGTCATTTTAACTGCCATCATGTTGCTGCTCCATTAGATTTATGAGGACAGCACAAGTTTTTTTGCAGAAAATGCTGCAGCTGCTATAGATTTCAACAAAACTTTATTATTTACATGAAACAAATGTCTGCCTGTGTAACTTAATACTATAACAGTGGACTTGTTGAGTTTTAACAGTCATGTGCATGCACTCATGACACCACAGCTATGCTATCTCCAGCTTGTGATGGGAGACGTATAGACGAGCAGCGACCACAAAAATACATAATTTAGTCGGTTGGTTTCCTCCAGTGGCCCTCCATCATGTTGACATTAGCTGGTAATACCGTATTCCACAGATACATGTGGGAAATGTTCCGTTATCCTGCTATCAGTCATGCATGTGTGTTAGTGGCTTGGTTATAGAGGTTCCAATCTGATCCTCACCTCCAATACGACAGCAGTGGACATCATGGTTATGTTTTTACCTGCCTACATGCTGGAGCTACTTACCCTGGCAGGTTTTGCCGTCATCCAGCAGCCTGTATCCTTCGTTACAGCGGCAGTGATAGCCATTGAGCACACTCACACACTCATGATCACAACTGTGGTTCCCAAACGAACAGTAGTCGATCACTGAGGGGGGAAAGCAGCGAGGCTATAAGCAGCATAGCCAACGGAAGCAACATTTGTGAGATTGCATTTATGTTCCTTTTTCCTCACGGTCAGTCTTACCTTGGTAACCTCATGGCAATTCCATTCTTAGACACTGTTAACATTTGGTTTTAATCGAGTTTCAGTGAGCCAATCTAGAGTCCAACTGGTGCTGAATTAGAGTGAGGAGCAAATATTGATATCAATATATTGCTATATTGTTTTTTTTTTAATTATACGATCATTCCTTATTTGATTTTCCACCTATATGTTTCACAAACTAGTTAGCAACTTAGCATGAAGTCAAAGCTTGACTCCACACCACCATCTGCTCAGACGCATGTCTGCTGCATGTTTGACAATGAACAGTAGAGTCAGAGCGCCTTCAGCTGTACAAGCTATGTGACGGTACTGTTTCTGAATGATGCTGACCACTTTCATCTGTGTAGCTGTCATGAACAAGCAAATTAGGTGGAGCTGAGTTTGTCATCTGTTCTCTGGGCCACAGACGGTCCTATGTCAGCCCTTATGGTATGTGTCCACCTCATCCGTTTTCCTTGCATGTAAATGCGTCGCATCTGAAAATTGCCCACTTGGTGGGCAGTCACTAGCGGCCACTAGTGGTCACACGACGGCACTTTCAGGTTGAGTCCGACAGATGCGTCGGACCAACATGGTGGCTCTGTCACAAATTTTCTTTTATTTTTTGAAAAAAGTTCAGCAAAGTATTTCTGAAAGCATTTGAGGTGAGAAATAATCTGTGCAGCAGCTGAATCTGTCATGGTTTTAGTTCACCGACGGCTAGTTTAGACGTCTGATGAAAGTTTCGTCATACGTCAGACCTCCGTACACCGCATCGCAAATGAGCTGCTGGGAGACTCACCAGAATGCAGCTCGAAATGCACTGCAATAGAACCGGCATGCAACGCGGTGCATTTCACATAGACAATGAATGGGATGTGGGTGGACATGTACCATTACCTGTCACTCACAGCCTTAATTACATGTTACTTTAGGTCTTTAGGTACTAATTTGTATAATAATTTACCCCATATAGTTGTCATGAACAGGGAAATGAAGTACAGAGAACAAACAAGTATATTTCTGCTGTAAAGTTGGACTTTACAACATCGGGGACTACAGGGATAGACTCACTTTAGAAGCCAGCATCTAGTGGACATTGCAGGAACTGCAGTTTTTGGCATTTCCACACCGCCTTCATTTTTACCAGCAGAGGTTGCTGCTTGATTAGTATGCCTTTGTCAGTCGTTGACACTTCTAGTTAGCACTGCTGGCCTCTTGCCATCTGACACATTTTTAAACCAAATGTAAACAGAGTCTTAGAGAAGTTAACTATTAACCTGAGGTTACTTTATTTTTGTTCATAGATGTTAAGAGTATTTTTTGCAGCCAAGCATGTCTTGACTGTGTCAGGGGATGTACAGTATTTCATAATTGCACATGGAGGGTGAGGTAATCTTTAAAGCAACTCATTATGTCCAATTATTTATTTAACTGTGACAAACTACAAATGCAGGAACATAATGCAAACCCACTCAGCTGTATCAAGCAGCAGAGGAATCCATTCCAGCATGAATCAACATGACATGAATGCAAGCCAATGGCACTTCAGTCAATATAATGCCAAGAGCTATTAGCGGTTAATATGAGATCTGTGAACATTATCTTATCTATATTACTAGTTTCTGCATTTGTGTGCATGTGAGACTAACTTGAACAGGTCTTCTTGTCATCGTGCAGTTTGTATCCTTTGCTGCAGTCGCAGGTGAAGGAACCAGGGGAGCTGATGCAGATTTGTTCACAGTCGTGCTTTCCCTCAGCACACAGATCGATGGCTAAAACACACACGCAACATTTGGAGTCATTATCAATAATTGGGCATTAATAAATGCTATCACAATTTGCAAACATCTTTCTGCTACTTTACTGCAATCATATTGTATAACACAATTGTTTACTCACAGCAGTACATAGAAAGCCATGTCAGTATTGTCCTCTGCAATATAAAAGTGTTCATCTTTCTGTAATTATAATCCCACTTGGAGCTTGACTTTGGCCATGTATTTGCTACCTGCACATGTTTTCCCGTCGTCATTCAGAGTGTATCCGGGCAGACAGAGACAGTGGTAGGAGCCGGGGGAGCTCTCACAGATGTGTTCACAGCTGTGGTCCGACTCCAGACACAGATCCACTCCTACAGCACAGATCACATGCCCACAATATCAGCTCTGGAATCATTAACTCAAGGGTCATTCTCATCATATTCAACCACTGGAAAATAGTGATAGAAACTGTACTGATGGTGCTGCAACAAACAACTGTTTTAACTGACAATTTATCTGTTGATCATTTTTTCATTCAGCTGATTAGTTGTTTGGTCTCAAAAATGTCAGAAAATGGTGAAAAATGTTGATCGGTGTTTCCCAAAATGTTCTCCTAAAAGATGTTTTCATACAACCAATAACTGTTCTGTTTATTGTTGTCGAGGGGTAAATATACCAGAAATATTCGAATAATAATGATTTAGACATGTTTATTTGAATCAATAATCGAAATAGCTGACAGTAGTTAAAAGTATCCCTTGCTGTTGGGTTTGAATCATAGTATGGTATTTAATTAACTGAAAAAGACATTCATATTAAGCTGAAAACAGAGTTCCACAAAAGTAATGTCAATTAATTTAAAAATGTAAAATGAGTGATTGCACAGGTATTTAACCGCTTCAAGTCAGTGCTTAGTACATGCACCTTTGGCTGTAATTGCTGCATCGATCCTGTGTGGAATCTGGAGATCTCAGTCAGTCAGTTTAGGCTGCGTGATTCAAAAACAAATCCTCTCCTGAATCACAGTTCTCCTCCAGACTGCACTAGGTTGTCCTCCAGGACTCCATTTTACTCTCTACCTTTAAGAATTGTCCAAGTCCTGCTGCTGAGAAGTATGATGCTGCCACCCCCATGCTTTGCGATTGGGATGGTGTGTTTGTGATGATGTGCAGTGTTTGGAACCAAACAAAAATAATGTCTAGTGTGATGGTCAAAAAGCTCCATTTTGGTCTCATCAAACCAAATCTTGCTGCAGTTGACTTCAGAGTTGAGATTTAATATGATTGTCTTCATCAGTGGCTTTGTCTTTGCCGCTTTCCCCCAAAAGCTTTGAGTTGTTGGAGTGTTTTGGGGTTTTTTTGTGTCTTCTTAGTGTAGATTACAGCCAAGAGAAGTGATTCGTCACCGACTGGACCTTCTAGATACAGGCGTCATTATACTGCAGTTAGTTGAGACATATCCACTGCACTCATGATCTCCATTTTACTAACTGTAACACTTCTAAAACTAACAGTAACAACACTTTAATAGTTTTACTCATTTAAGCTTAAGGCACCAGTGGAAAAAAAAAGATCTTGGTCAAGATCTTCAGTACCCCATAGAGATATAGTGGAGACATAATGTTAAACTATTATCTGTGGAGCACTATCAGGTGTTTGGATGTGTATCCTCATCCTCACATCTTAGCTATGCACATATTTTTAATTGATTACTTCATTTATTTCTACAAATTTCTTATGCTTTATTTTCTGCCAGATTTTTCCATCTCCTGCTGAGGAAACGTTTTTAGAGCAGCAGTTCAGCCTAGAATAATAGCACCATGAGGAAATATCTTGCACTTAAGGGATTTGACGGGGCTGTTATGAGAAAGTATTAGGTTCTATGGGGTTAAATGGGCATGGAATTTTTAAAAAAAATTTAGTCTTGACTTTCACAGTGTTTTTAATTTCACTAAAAAAGTAGCGGTGCCCCCAGCCGAAACCAAATGCATGAAATTTCCATTCCAGAGATCTGATTGCAGTGTGTATAATGTTAAGGTGACTTCAAATAAAAGTAATCCATTAGTAGCTCAAAATGTGACCAGGATTTTATAGAAACATGATGTTAAATCCATGAAGAATGACTGCTCTCATAGGTCTGGTATTTTAAGAGCTTCATTTATTTTATCTGTATTTAATGTGGTCTTGGGTAGGTGAGGCTTTTGAGTTTTCACATTCCAGTAAAATGATTTAATTTTGTATGGTTTCTTGTATTCTAAACTCACATGAATCTCTCAAGAATTTTTTTTGGCAAATTCAATGATGAAATTCCAAATCTACATTTTGTGTTTTGATTATCAGTCAAGTCTTACCACACAGCTTGTCCTGGAACTGCAGTCCAAACTGGTGAATGAGGTCAAAGGACTCAACGAGGAAAACATGATCTTCGAAGGGCGGGGAAGCCATGGCCCTCAGTGATGTCATGTCGGCTCTGGCCACTCCCACAGCGTAGATCTCAATGCCTTTCTCTCTGGCCTCAGCTGCCACCTCCGCCACACGGTCCTGAGGACGTCCATCTGTCACAATCACAGCCACGTTGGGGACCTGGATGGGCAGAAAAACTCACAATCAGACCCAAGATGAGGCAGGAAGGCTGCTGGTAGTGTCTGGGTGGTATTAAATTCACAGCTGGAAAGCCACAGGCTCAATTAGAAAGCTTTAAACATGTACACGTACAATTTTTCACAAGAAGAAAACGCAAAGCTTTTATTAAATGATATGAACTTGAGATATTTAGCTTAGATCTTAAGGTATGATTTTTCAGTCCCAGATCTTAAAACAAGCGGAATACTATAAAGCTGAGCCAAGAAAATAAAGCTTCATTTTTGTTGTATATCTAAAGACTCCCCTTTTGTGTTAACAAGGTCTGTAACAAATCTAAAGAAGCTACCTTGTCAACTTGCACGGTGAAGCTTTCTGTCATTTTTTTGTCTTCAGAATCAGTTTTATTGAACACACACATACATTTTTAGGTGTATAATCAAAGAGTGAAGAGAGACTTTCAGATGTTAAGGTCATAAATCCTGACCTGATTGAAGTGAAGCAATACTGGTCTAGTAACCTCTGATCTACGAGTGAAGTCATAGAGATGTGGCTCCAGCAAAGCAATTAGTGTTGCAGACCGTCAAGCAGCTACTCTTTGTTTGAAGGTGTTTTGCAAATGTGTTACGTAGTGCACAATAGTTACGAAGGAAAGTGCCTGGACTACAAATGAGGTGCTTCAGGCAGGTAGAGGGCAATGTTTTCTGTGGGAGAATTGTAACTGTGCAGACCTTTATCATGCACAGAAAAGCAGCTATGAAACACACTGAAAGAAAGGGGAAAAGTCAAAAAGCATGATATCAGCTCTTTGAGAATAGGCATCAAAAATCTGTTGTTTCAGAGACTGCGGGATGTGTTACCTTTGGCCTGTCTCCTGCCTCGGCAGTAAAAGCTTCGTTCATCACATATTTGATGGCGAGCCCTGTCATGGTGCCCTGAGCGAGGGGGATGATCTGGTTGATGCCCTTCACCATGTTCTCCAGCTTAGCATGGGCCTTCAGAGTGAACTCACTGCGAACCTGAAGTGAAAGGAGGATAGAAATGTATTTAATACTCACTAGCTGGAGTCAGAGGTTTGATAAAAACTTAACAATTTATACACAAACTCTGAACAAAATAAATAAAAGACACTGGACACTGGAATCAAAAGCACAATGAATGAGGAGAAGGGAGAATTACAACATGAGAGAAGGTACCTGGCTGGAGTACTGAACAACTCCAACTCTGGTGGCATTGAGTCCGATGTCCAGAGTGTTCAGGATGTCGATCATGAACTTCCTCATGGTCTCAAACTCATGTGGCCTCACGCTGCGAGAGCTGTCGATGAGGAACACCAGATCCACGGGGCCGGACTTACATTTCTGTTCAGGACCTGGAACACAGGAATAAAGTTTTTGACACTGAATATGTAAATGATGGCAAAGGAAATGGCAGCGTGGTTGGAAGACAAGCTTCATCTTATTATATGAAGATAAGACAGAGAAAACATGAAAGATGTTTCGGAGTTTGATCTTAAATGTGGTGGTAAATCAATGCCTTTTTTAAAAGTTGTATGTCCAGTTACATTACAGTAAAACACACTAATTGGTCCCAGTTGTGGTGGATACTAAGTACATTTACTTCAGTTACACTACATTAGAGGCCATTATTGTACTTTTCTACTACTATGTTTGACAGCATTAGTTACTATTTAAACAAGAAAAGAGACTCAGAGAGAAGAACTCCACCAAGGCTGCTCAGTCGTATGATTTCCGACAGATGAAATCTTTAAACAATCTGTGGTCTTCAGCGGTGGATTTGTAGTAGGATCACAATCACGTGATCATCATGTTCACTTGTTGTCATGGTTACAGTGACGCTGTGTCGCTATCTCGCAATGATACAGAAATCTTGAACAAATCTAATCACTTGGTCCTTGTGTCATTTCTGACCTTCCCTGAAAATTTCATCCAAATCCATTAGTCCGTTTTTTAGTAATGTTGCGAACAAACAGACAGATTCACAAACAAACCAGCGGCGATCATCACATAACTCCGCAGCATTCCTTGGTGGAGTAATTACAATTATTAATACTGAACATACAGTAACTAATAAATGATAATGTGTTGTAATAGATTAAGCTACCCAGCAGTGTCTAAAGTAAATAAAATCAGCTGTACTTCAGTAAGTACTCCTTGTTTTCATTTAAATTAGATCAGCTGTGACCAACCGTCAAGTGACACAAATTCAAACAGATAACAAGAAAGATTGAGAGCAAAATAAAACACACTGTGTCACTAAAATAAATGCAGCATGGCTCTAAAACAATATAAGAGGAGCAAGTTGTTGGAAAATACATTCAGCATGGTGAAATACATTTCTAGAATGCTGTGCAGAGTGATGTAAAAAACAAGTTGGTAGAGGTGAATAAGTGTAAGTAGCAAAACATCTTCCAATATTGGTTACATCTGTAGGCACTTGGAAAATGTGTTATGAATCGATACCAGAATAGTTCTCTCTATTTCTGTCAACGGTTGTGCTGTTTCCGTAGAGATCCAGGACTTTATACTGCAGTGAAAATGAGCCCACAGTGAGTAAAAAATGGAGGAGAAATAAACTGCTTGGAATTCAGACTTCAGAGTGCTTAATAGTTGGAGTAACTGTAATGGTGATTTGTAAATGATACGACAGCTTTACGCCCTGCGACAGACTGGTGACCTGTCTAGGGTGTCCCCTGCCTTCACCTGAGTCAGCTGGGATAGACTCCAGCCCCCCCCATGACCCTAGTGAGGATTAAGAGGTGTATAGATAATGGATGGATGGATGGATGGATGGACGAAAGCTTTACATGTGAACAAAGTGTCTCCTGCTGGACATATAATAATATGCATTAAGACATAAGTTGCTTCTGTATTACATGGTTTTTAGTTGAACAATCCTCAAACTAGGCAGCAGCAGAGGCCTCCCTTGCACACCAGTATAACTTTCACATTATTTACCACCTGAACTCACTGCTCCACGGCTGCAGCTGCCACGGGGCGCCTGGTTTTGTCTTTAAATTTCTCAAACGCACTCCCATGTTGTAACATCATCTCAGTTCAAAAACACCGAGGTATGAGATGAGCCTGTGCTTGTGGTGCAGCTTCATGAGCTTCAGAGGAACTGTTTGATTAATGCACATCCAGAGTTTCTTCACAAAGGCTGAACTTCAGCTGGCCACCAGAACAGAAAGACTCAGTGTCAGTAAGAGCGAGAGCTGCTGTAGAATCCATCTCATGAGCGATATTTTTTAACATCTCATAAACATCATTGTCTGACCATGTAAATCAGGTCATCTGCAGATATAATGGAACCACATCCAAATGTATCAGTCTTACAAGCATTAAGCGGTGTATAGATACTGGATGGATGGATCTCCAGAGGTAGTTTGCTTTTGCATTTTTTGTCTTGCTCTTAATTATGATGCCATTTAGGAGCACAAATATTAACATGTGTACAGTTTTCATATTTTAAAAAAAGGAAAACACTTCTGAGCACAGTCTGTGAGCAAAGCTGGGTTCTCACAACTCAAATCACTTCAGTGTCAGCCTTGATTTCATGACTTCCCTTTATAGAAAACACACATCCCTTATTTGGAACTTTTGGGAGGAAAGCCATAAAAAAAGTCACTCAGTCTTTCTCTTTTTTCCCCCAGTTGTTTTCTCACAGTATCTGCAGACTGACCTGCTTTTGGCCTGGCGTTGGTGAGAACGGCCAGGGTGAGCAGAATGAAGCCACACAGAGCTCTGAGCTGTCTCATCTTCATCCTGATGATACCGATCACTGTTCAGCTGGAACTGGATCAAACTGAAAAGAAAAGAGGCATTGGGTGAGTCAGTGGAAAATCAGAAAGAAAGAAACACATTTCTACCCACTTTATGGCTTATTTGCTCTTTTTTTCCACTGATGTGCCAAAAGAATTCCAGAAATCCAGGTGAAAAGGGGGAGCAAACTGGGAGGAAAAGTGGCATTTTATTAACTCCTGGTAGTTCTGCTCCCGTCACATTTTTACTCACTGTGGGCTCATTTTCACTCCAATGTAAAGTCCTGCACCTCTATGGAAACAGCACAACCATTGAAGTAGAGACAATTCAAAAATCCCGTTTGTGCAATAAACGCCAGTTAGAATGCCATAAATCATAAACAGAGTTTGTTTAAGAGATAAGAAAGCTCTTTTATTGGCAAATATTTGAATGTAGAAGAGAGTGATTTTGATGAATTGCCACAACTTTAAGCTTAGATTTGGTTGTTTTTCCTGATAGAATCATGACAAATAGTGTAATTTCTACATGACTGTACTGAACAGCCACTTGACTGACAGCGTCATTTGCTTTAGCTGCAAAAACCCTCTGAGCCCTCTGGAGTTTTGACTCTGGAGACACAGAGGAAGCGATACCATGTTGACATGACGCTACAAAGTCTGCAGATGGAGGACTCTGGGCTGGATGGACACAAGAGACAATCAGCAAACAAGCACAGTCATTAGCTAAGCGTAGCCAGTAGGAGGCGAATTCTTTAGTTGCAAAAAGAAGGGTGACTGCATAGAAGTCTATGAGAAAATGCTTCCAGTTCTCACTTGATTTGGTAGCTTAATAAACATTTTTCTTATGAGTTTGTAGTCTCAATGCTTAGCTTTGAGTCTTTTTCAATATAGCACGATGCTCATTTTGAAAATTGCTGTCCCTTTAATAAGAGTACACTACTGTTCAAATTTTGGGATCACTTAGAAATGTCCTTATTTATAAAGAAAAGCAGATTTTTTTCAATGAAAATAGCATTAAATGAATGATAAATCCAGCCTCCAGCCACGGTAAATGTTGTAGATGACTATTCTAGCTGGAAACAGCTGATTTTTAATGGAATATCTCCATAGAGGTACAGAGAAACATTTCCAGCAACCATCACTCCTGTGTTCTAATGCTACATTGTGTTAGCTAATGGTGTTGAAAGGCTCATTGATGATTAGAAAACCCTTGTGCAGTTATGTTAGCACATGGAGAAAAGTGTGAGTTTTCATGGAAAACATGGAGTTGTCTGGATGACCCCAAACTTTTGAACTGCAGTTTGAATAGATGATAAAGCAGGGTATGGGTATGTGATCCAAGGAACCAAATTCCAAACTTGTCGTTCATAAAACCAGGAACTGATACCACATTGACCACACCCATCTTGTATATATTGTCTACAGAGAGACCTAACTTCAAACTTCTTTCATTTGATTCATTAAAGGTTTCAACAAATGTGGCTGTCCTCACCATCGTCATACACAAAACTGTACAAGACAAGAACATGTTGATTGACACACCTCATATTTTAAAACCCTGGCTTCCATATTTTACACAATGTTCATCGCATGACAGCGGAAATCTTGCGATCAGCTATAAGGCACTCAGTCTAATAACCTGAGTGATTAGAGAGTGTAGAAATACCAGAAAATTGCTGCTCTCTGTGTTTGTAAAGAGCCAGTACTGGCCGTGGCAGGCGTGTGTTGCAGTGGCACATTCCAGTCCTGCCCCATCGTAAAACACTCGGCTGCAAACACCTGGATAAGGTGCACGGCAATTCCTGCTAATAGAAGGCTGTGGGTAAACGCACACACAGTCCCTGATCTGCCTGTGTGTCTGTCAGTATCCCTGTAGGCTGTCAGCTCCACCAGCAGCACAGAGATAATGATAATGTCTGACAAGTGTTTATGTTCGGGGCACTTGGTCAATTCCAACTGGCAGCATGAAAGCCTCCTCTCTGTCTGTAGATCCACAGAGATGGGTCCTTCAGGGCTTTATCAGGGACTGACTGGCAGCCAGAACCTGTGGTCCTCACCGGCTCTGAGTCATGAGTCAACAGATGTAGCTGAGCACAAAGGCTCTTTTCTCTGTTTATGTCTCTGTTTATGTCTCTGTTTGTCTCGTTGCCTTTCTCTGTGGCTCTCGCTCTGTCTCTCCTTGCCCACTTTCTCTCTTCTCCTGTTGTCTCATCCACATGTTTTCATGAGCATCTCTGCAGCGACTGGAAGCTCAGCCCAACATTTGGAGCACATTATTCATGCTTTTATGCTTTCAACAATCGCCTGTGTGGTTACGACTTTACATTCTGGCAGCGATCCAGACAGAAACAAAAGGTAACTGTTCATGTTTTGTACTGATCATTTTGGAACGTCACACTTTTACATCCAATGAGCCACAAATACTTAACACTTTTACCACGTGGTATTATGTAATAAGTGTTGCATTACATCCATTTGTTTTCTTGCCATGTTTGTTTGTCAGTCAGCAGGGCATCCCAAAAACTACTTCACATGTTTCGGGCAAAAAGATGTTGGGTCAAAGCACAACTCATTAGATTTTAGGTAGATTCACACATATTTAGACTACCAGTCAAAAGTTTGCGGTCATCCAGACAACTCCATGTTTTCCATGAAAACTCCCACTTTTATCCATGTACTAACATAACTGCACAAGGGTTTTCTAATCATCAATGAGCCTTTCAACACCATTAGCTAACACAATGTAGCATTAGAACACAGGAGTGATGGTTGCTGGAAATGTTCCTCTGTACCCCTATGGAGATATTCCATTAAAAATCAGCTGTTTCCAGCTACAATAGTCATTTACCACATTAACAATGTATACACTGGATTTATCATTCATTTACTTTCATCTTCATTGAAAAAAAGCTGCTTTTCTTTCAAAAATAAGGACATTTCTAAGTGACCCCAAACTTTTGAACGGCAGTGTACATTTTCAGACTATTGAAGACCCTAAATTTCAGATGTTTCACATGTAGACTTTATCCAGTACAATATACATGGAGTTCTTTTCAAAAGAAAGAGCAGACAAAAGGACGACAATCTGCAAAGAATTATTTTGGGATCGGCAAACACCTCCACACATTCTCACATGCCAGAATATGCCAGTAGTAGTCGGTTTGATGTCTAATGGAGTTTGAGGGGAACAGAAAAACAGGAAAAGTTAAAGAAGCACTAATGGGTCAGAAGATACACTTATAGGTTTTAATCTAATGAAACAGAAAAGCAAAATAAAACACAGAGTGAATCATACAGTATTTCTACTGTACACTCAGTGGTCTTTTCATTCAGTACATCACTTGGGATAATCTAAAGGCCAGGATTCCCTCCCTTGCAGATATACGCAAAGACAGGTGTGGATGCCATGGATGTACTGTCGTTCCTATTATACCACTTTCTGGTGTACTTGAGCTCACTTGGATGATGTGTTTCATGCATACACTGTAGACTGGCATCTGCAAATTCTACACATGCACACTATGAATCAAATCAAAATGGTAAATGGCTAAAAGTCAACCTGGCATACAAGGCGTAGCTAAATGCAAGCTGCTGGCCTGGTATGGCTAGAGCTATTAAGGATCTACTTCTGAAAACCCAACGCTAAATAATGAATATTGTTCAAAAATCTGTAATACTGGTTTTGAACTTTGGAAGTGCAACAAAAATTCACTGAAACTGATCTTGACAGAGGAGACTTTTCAAGTTATGGACTAATTTCAGAGTTTGGTCCGATTCCAAGCGGAGACCAACCTGAAACCTGAGGCTGTTTCTTCATGAAGTGTGAGTGTGTGCATGAATGTGTGCATATGTGTGTTTGTGTGTCTGTGTGTTGGACAAAGACTCCTCAGTATGACTCTCTGTACCTAAATGGCAGTAACCAGCCTCCTTACCTCCCCTTTTCCTGTCTCCCTCACCATCCGCTCACCAAACAACAATCCACTACGATCCTGCTGCTGAGCATGTGCACCACAGACACACAAACACACACACGACTGCTGCCCCTCAGCGTGGGTCACAGACCCACATATGTTCTATAATTATGCAGAAAGAGAATCATTCAGCTGGCATATTTTCTTGTTAAACATTTCATTGACTGGATGGTGGTGAAGGCTGCTACTTGTGGTGGCTGTGAGCCGGTTAACAGTGTGTGTCTTACTGAGCTGTTAAATATAGAGATGGAGATCCCATTTCCCCCAATTAACACTTTAAACAAATTAAAAGCTCTGTCTGCTCTCTCTTCACCTTTGGGAATTAGATTTATTGACACACTAAAAACTTAACTGTGATATATTATTTATTTGCACAGCTGCACATTATTGTACAACTACAATCTGACAGAATTACCTAAATGGCCTCATTATTATTATTTACTGTCTAAAATTGAAAGGAAAAGCTCAATGTTTCTGCCACATACTAGTGTTAACCAAGCGTGCAGTTTACAGACCTTCTTGTTAAGAAGCAGTCAAAGAGCAGAAACCATTGTTGATGTTGGCATGACTGTGAGATTACCACCACAGATGAAACAGTGGCTGTTTCTTTAAAGCTCTTTTTAAGTCCAGGCAATGAAAATAAACCTTTGGATTTCTTCCAGTCTAACTGTTGTTGTAGCAGAGATCCAGGGGGGAAAAAGGTCAAATTAAAATTTACTTTTTGAACTTCACAAATACAACTAGAAAAGCACTCAGAGTGCAGTACTCCTCCAAGGCTGCTCAGTCCCCATATGGCATTGTCAGAAATGCAGCATTTTTTGTCGAAATGCAGCATTTCTTTATTAGTTATTGATCAGAAATCATGGCACTATAGAATGTGTCCATTTAATATAGATGTACCCACAAACAAAATTAATTTGCTCTGAGCACAGATGTGTGTTCTGCATGTGTACGTTATGTACGGATACCGAATCCTAAATATGACCTAAATGTGTAGCGGGCGGCAGGAATTGATGGGACTCAGAAACACCTCCACAATTTAATCAACTGTTCCTTGTATCATTTCTGACGGATAAGACCTGATAAGTCCTCAGAGATGGATTTGTAGTAGGATCACAATCAGCAGGCAGCTGACGTAGCGTTCACTTGTTGTCATGGTTACAGTGACGCTGTGCCGCTATCTCACAATGATACCAAAGTTTTTAGCAAATCCGTGGATCCAGACTATAAGCTGCATCACTGCCAAAATCTAATCACTTGGTCCTTGTGTCATTTCTGACTTTCCATGGAAATTTCATCCAAATCTGTTAGTCCATTTTTGAGTAATGTTGTGCACAGACAGACAGACAGACAGACAGACAGACAGACAGAGACAAATCAACGCTATGAATCACTAAGTCACTTTAATTGTTTTCTCAAATGCCAATTTGCACTCTTAAATTTGTGCCTTATGTAGATTAGGACTTCTGTTGTCTTTGTATCCTAAATTTTTAGCTTTAGTTTTCACGTTTTAGGGTTAGAGAGGAATGCAATTTCAGTTCTCTGTATGTGTGCGCATGTAGCAGAACTGACAATAAAGCTGACTTTGACTTTTGACTTTGACTAATCGCCACATAACTCCGCCAAGGCTCCACCTCCTTGGTAGATTAATAAAAACCTCAGCTTTGTGAAGCAGCTTTTTATTGTTGTAGCTCAGAGATTTTTGCTCACTTTAAAGTATTCTACTTTAACGGTGTTGATCAGTAGTATCCTACAAGTGTCGGTGTTATTAGTTTGACCACGTTTCTCAGTTGTAACGGTGCTTTTCTGCTGCAATTTTCTGAGCATTTCTGAAGCAAAAAGCACAGCTGAGTGTTGCTTAGTTTCTTACTAAACCTTTTTCAACTGCAGAAATTTAAAGGCCTCTCAGGAACAGTTTTGGGGGAGAAAATAGGACCTTCTACAGGATCGGCATTTCTGAGCCTCAACAATGATTTCAGAAACCTGGAAAGGACAACAAGTGTCTTTTCTTTGCTCTGTCGATGTCCTAATCAAGTACAGTCTTCTTTTCAACATCAGCAGCAAAGAAAAATTCCCCATAGAAGGCAAATAAAACAAACCTTCCATTGTTCTATTTCCTATGTGCTCATAGAACTGGAGTTACATCCAGTCACCACTATTAGTGGCACTCTGTGTTGATGTTGCAGTTAAAGCCGTTGGATCCCTCACCACTATGGAAACAAAAAAAACCACAGATTACGAAGTTGTTCTTGTATATTTTCAACCTTGAGTCTGCCCCAAGTTCGTTCAGTTGAAAGATGCCTACTGACTGCTTTATACAATTCTGGATCATTAAATCTATGATTACATCATCTCATCAACTGTTTTTTTGTTGTGGTTGTTTTTTGTTCTTTGTACAGTCTAAATCTAAAAAGTGAGTAGTAATTCCACCTGTCAGATAAATGTAGTAGAGTATAATTACTCTCATAAGTGCACTTCCACCAATGGTGTCTGAAGGACAAAATGTAAATTCTGGGTCCAGTACCAGAACACTACTAATACTTCTGTCCTTTCCCTTACCCTAGAACTACTTGAACACTTTTTGTTGTTTTATAAAGCATTCTTTCCGGTGTGTGCTTTTAATTTTTATTAATCCAAACAATACAAAAGCACAGATTATCTGTCATATGTTATTTTTTTTTACAAAGATGAGATGGCCATCAGAGTAAAATGGCAAGTCTTTGTGACGAGACCAAAAATGCAGACTTGATTCAGCTCCCATTATTTACTGACAGCTCCGATCAAAGGCTTTTTGGCATCTTTGCACTGTTGCACTTCTGTTTTCATTCTGTCAAGCAGCAATTTAAACTACAGCACGTGATCAGGCCTGGACTTCCTGTTAGTACCGCCCCCTAGGGAGAAGAGCCTGCTGATACATTCAGCAGATTTCCCCTGCAGCACTCCCTGATGTCCACTCAGACTGCAGGCATCGGACAGAAGGAACTCTCACCTGAAACCAGCATCCATCTGTGGCTTCTGCACAACACATTGAGCTGAATGAGTTGTAACCGGTCATCTGATTTTCATGGATCCAGACTATAAGCTGCATCACTGCCAAAATCTAATCACTTGCTCCTTGTGTCATTTCTGACTTTCCATGAAAATTTCATGTAAATCCGTTAGTCTGTGTGTGAGCAATGTTGTGAACAGACAGACAGACGGCCAAACCAATGCCAATCGTCACATAACTTCACAACGTTCCTTGGCGGAGTAACAATCTAAATCAGGTTATTCTACATGTCTAGCAAAATCTAAACTGTGCACTAACTTCATTATTTAAAAAGCCAAACATTCTCTCTTGTTGCAGGTGTGAAGTTGTTAATGCAGTAATGGAACTTAAACTTCTTTGGTTTTTCATTTGAACTTCAGGCTGGTTTACACACCGGAGATAGGAAGCAAGTATGTATACAAACTAAAATGTAGTTTAAAAATTATCTGTAGTCTAAAGAGTCAGGAGTTTTTTCCAGTCCTGATAAAACCTGTGAGAATCTGTTGTACATGTTGATACCAGGTTGTTTGATTCTGTAATAAAATAATCAACAAAATTCAACTTTAGTTGTTTTGTTTTTGCTGTTGTTGATCTTTTTATGATTCATAGTACAGTAGTTAGTTTATACTACTTCTGGCCATGACCTTACTGTTCTAGAAGCTGAAGATTTTATACTAAGGTGAAAAATGAGTCCACAGTGAATAAAATGTGGTGAGAGCAAAAAAAAAAAAAAAACTCCCAGAAGCTGCTTGGGTTTCAGAAGGTTAAATAGTTTCACTTTTAAGGGAAGAATTCACATCACTTTGTTAAACACCCTGTAGTTGTTTTTCTACATAAGATTGTGATATCAGGTAGTCGCTTCTTCACCAACTCTCCTAAATAACAATGAAGTCGTTACGTAAATTTAATTCAAACAAATGTCTCTCTGGTCATAGATATTTTATTTTCAACAGAGTTCCTGGTAAAAAAAAAAAAAAAAAAAAAAAAACTTGGATAAAAATATTATGCATTAATTGTATTGGCATGGGGCTGCACATTGGCTCAGTGGTTAGCACTGTCACCTTGCAGCTAGAAGATCCCCAGTTAGTGTCCCGACCTTCCTGGGATCTTTCTGCATGGAGTCTCCATGTTCTCCTGTTCATGTCTGGGTTTTCTCCAGGTTCTCCTCCTTCCTCCCACAGTCCAAACACATTCATAGCAGGTTGTGAGTGCTCATGGTTGTCTGTCTCTTTGTGTTAGCCCAGTGATGAACAGGTGATATTCATTCTGCCTCTGCGACCCTCTACAGGATAAAGCAGGTACAGCTAATTGATGGATGAAAAGCAGCATATTTCTGGTAATTTCTGGTTTCTACATTTTCCCCAGGATTTCACCTTTTGCGGATTTATTATGCAGTTAAACCAGTTTTACTGAACTCAGGAATGATAACTTTGGACTGTGGATCTTGCTGGCCATGTTCACATGGCATGATATGGTGATTATTTTTCAGCTGCCTTTGGATCAAATCTGTCTATCGCTGCTTGTCTGAGCTCGACTGATGTGACTTCAAACTGCTCCCCTGGTATCTCCCATCACCTCAAACAAAGCAAAGCTCTTTTGCAGGATTTTTTGAATAGCTAGTAAATAATGTCACTGAGGCTGTTCCTTCTCTTTGCTGAATGATAGGAAACACAGGCTTCTTCTTGAGTCCTGTTGTTTGTCGTCATCAGGCTGTAATGTTTTTAGCAGCCTGACGCTCTGACTGTGGGAGATACAGTCTGATCAGCTGTCATCCTTAGCAGTGGTTTAGGTGATAGTTGGACTGAGAGTTATCCCATAACTGCTACTTCTGGACACACTGGGCACAGTCCTGCTAAAGCTATATAATCTAATTTTAAAACCCCTTTGTGTAGAGCTATTATTGTTTGACATAGATATAAAATATAAGAATTGCCTCATTGTGTGTGTTTCCTTTGTTCTCAGTGTTAGAAATGTACTAATTCTACATATGGGGCTTTTAAAGGAACATAGCAACCTATTGTCTATACATTAATGACGTCAGAAGGGCATTTTATTGACTTACGTTCTTACAGCATCTTACATTTAAAGTAGAGCTGCTTAACAACAGCAAATAAGACTTTTCCAATGACTAAACTTTTCATTCTTCAACACTATAAAGTTTTCTAGAGTTCCTGGAATCAATTACAGCAATGTTACCACCAGAAGTAACACTTACTCTGACGATGCATTCATGAAGAATGCCTTTATGGGTTGTTTCATTTTTCTATGACTGGTTTGAACGCATGTCTGAAAAGACTTCTTTCCCCACAGGTTTTAGGTAAAACAGAGGAATAAACAGGAAAGAGCAGCTTTAACCTGCCAATAAAAGCCCAACGTAGTTTGGGTAAGTTGATGAAAATCAAATGTTAGAGAAGTGTAACAAACAATACTGCTCTGCAGTATTTGCAATAGAGAAAGGTGTGTGTGAGAAACCTGCAGTCCAAGAACAGGTGATTATCTCCTTATTCACACAAACTGATACAGTAATGTACGCACACACACCAACAGCAGATAGCAGGTCCGGGATGGAGAACAAACATGAACATGCAAACACACACTTTTCTACTCAAGTCCCTTCTACTGTAGACTCACTGTAAGGTGCAGTGGAAGCGCTGTGGTTTCTGCTGATATTTTATGTTTTAACTCAGTGAGGATGATGTGCATTAGTGCAGAATATGGAACTTACAGATGGACCAAAACTGAACCTGCAGCACGGTGAAGTTTTTACTGTGACAACATCTACAGGAGCATCATAAGCCAGAAGCTACAGGACGTGTTTTCAGGTGAGCTCACAGGAAGAAGATATTTTTATTAACTGCTGTTACCAGACTAACTGCTTAGAAGAAGTTTAATGCAAACTAAACTAGGTCATTTTTACCTCATGTTCAAGTTCTTGTGGTCTGTTTTTGTGTCAGCTCACAGTGACTTATCTTCAGTTAGACTGATTTGTTTGCTAGCTGCATTGGGTTTACACAGATAGTGGAGCCAGCAGCACAGAAACACCTGATTTCAACAGACCATCAAACTGCAGACTCAAAGCCAGCTTGATGTTCAGTCGACAGCTGCCTGAATTGAATTATGCAGTTTCTGGACGTGGTACGAGACAGTGAAGGCATTGTTTTATTCTCCCTTAACCCAGAAAATATCTGCAAAGTGTGCCAACATCGCTGTTATATATAAAGAGCTTTTTTCTCAGCTCACTCTGAACTTCTTTTTAAACTGTCATGAAAGCAGAGTGACGATGGACCTGAGGAGCGTCCAGTCCTAACGTCAGCAGAGGCCACGCCCATCATGGATGAGTTAGACATTGAAGAAGATGGCAGAAAAGGTGAGTAGAAGACGATCAACATCATTCAACTTATTTATGAGCATTTTTTGTTGTGTGTGAAGGCGGTTGTAGCTCCCCCTGCTGGTCAGAGTCAAACTCAGGATTTAAGCAGTGGAGGATACGTTGCTCTATTGTGAATTAGGTATGGAAAAAAGTAAATTTGATTAGTAAAAAATGCATATATTCAGTATGTATCACGGTTAGGCTTTTTGGGAAGTAATAAGCTGATGTTAAAATCCCTACAAAAGCTTTTCACAGGCAGCATTCTACATGCAATTCTATCCTATTTACCTTTTTCCACATACTATCAATCATCTGAACTGTGGCCCCAGATAACCATCCCACGACATCCTGCGGGGGTGGTGAACCTGAGGCTGAGAAACAGTGACAGGTGACAGATATTTGACCCTGTTGCTGACGTCCTGTTGGAAGGTTTCTCAGACTCAGATTGTCTGAGACATGACGACTTAACCAAGGAGGGACATAATTAAATGTTAATTAAATGACGAGTGTGTGCTCTGATCAGTGTGTTGTTTGGGGGCGGCTGTGTAGAATAGCAGAAGTAATGAATGCTGTTTATCCCCTGTTCTTTGCCATTTGTGCAAATAGTATTGCTTTTGCTTGTTACTAATCACTGCGATGTATTGACACCTGGACCAGGAGTCTAGATGCTCACATAGGAGTTTGGTAATAAACCTTGTGGGAGCACAAGATTAATAAAAGAAGAGGATTTCTGCTACAACAAGCTTTTTAGTCATTCTAACAGTGTTCTTCTTTGTGCAGAAATTCATGGACCCCATAGATAGAATCCTAATGAAGTTGGAGATCAACTGACTACTTGACATTTGTGCTTTTGCCGGGCTGCAACTTCCACGGCTGAAAAATAAAACCAACCAAAAACTGCAGTTACACAAATGGCCATTGGAAGGCTGGCTCCAACAGCAAGTCAATCTCCATAGGCCCCCATGTTAAAATCGTCAACTTTACAGCAGAAATAAACAGGTTTAGGGCCTGGAAGAATAATGGTTTGGGTCTCTGTAGCTACATTCCCTGTTCCTGACAACTGTACCAGGGTGAATTTTTACATCATTCACCCTTTTAAATTGTTTTAAGGCTTAGGTTAGACATAATTAAGGGTGTGGCCAAATTAGAGGCATTTGTATGTCTTGCCTGAGCTCCACTCACACTCCACCTCTTTTATGGCTGGATCTTCGAAGGGCTGCACAGTGGCTCATGGTGAGCACTGTCGCCTTGCAGCTGGAAGATCCCTGGTTCCTGGGATCTTTCTGCACGGAGTTTGCATGTTCTCCTGGTGCATGTGTGGGTTTTCTCCAGGTTCTCCAGCTTCCTCCCCAATAATATGCTGAGGTTCTTTGGTGATTCAAAATCGTTCATAGGTGTGAATGTGACAGTGATTGTTTGTCTCTATACGTGGCCCTGCAATGGACTGACGACATGTCCAGGGTGTCTGAGGATTAAGTGGTGTGTAGATAACGGATGGATGGATGGATGGATGGATGGATGGATGGATGGATGATGGATGGTTGGATGGATGATGATGGATGGATGGATGGATGGATGGATGGATGGATGATGGATGGTTGGATGGATGATGATGGATGGATGGATGGATGGATGGATGGATGGATGGATGATGGATGGTTGGATGGATGATGATGGATGGATGGATGGATGGATGGATGGATGGATGGATGGATGGATGGATGGATGGATGGATGATGGATGGTTGGATGGATGATGATGGATGGATGGATGGATGGATGGATGATGGATGGTTGGATGGATGATGATGGATGGATGGATGGATGGATGGATGGATGGATGGATGGATGGATGTCAGGAGGAGTTGGTAAGATGGCGACGGCTACAGCCCCCACAACAAGATTCAAAGCTGTTATTCAGGAACCTTTTGGTGATGGCACACAGGTTCAGACATCTTTAAACACATAAATGGCTTTTGTGTAAAATGTCTCAACAGCTATTGATGAGCTGGAAAAACTCCGGTGGTTCTTTAACATAAGGACATAATTTCCCTTCACCTTGTACTCTGTTGTAGAATCAGAAAAAGCATCAGCCTCAGCTACACTTTGTGTTTAGTTCTAATTGTAAATGTTAAACTAAGTTGTAAATATGGTATTATACCTATCAAATATCAACATAATTGCATGGTAACTGTGAACATGTTGCTGTGCTAGAATTACCATGTATTTCAAACTACTTCTGGACAGCATCACAAGGCCAGCATGACTCTTGTTTCCTCATGAATTACTGGATAGTCCACCTCCTGTCTCCTAAATTTACAGACAAAGTTTAGTTTTGAACGTATATTCATGAGGTGCATCTGAGCCAGCAGGAGGTGGGTGGGGTCGAATATGGGTGTACAAAGCACACACGTGTCACAACAGAGTCCAATCTGTGGTTTAGGTAACAAAATCACTTTGATTCAGGTTAGGAAAATGGTAAATGTTGCATAAAGATGTTGCATGTCATGTCTCTGGACCTTTTCTGGATCGGACCAGACTCTTACCTTAAACTCAACCGAAAGTCTAAACACATCCACAGAAAATAATGAACATTAATAATCTTGTGGTAGTGTGTTGTCAGACTCAACCATTTCTGGAAAAACATAGACTGTGAGTGAACAGGTACCTGTTGTTCAGTAGTACCAGCTTCTCAACATGTCATACGCATACATTTTGTCTTATGTTAACAAAGACAGTAATCTCGCCACAATTAACATTTTCTTCAAGAATTATTTGCTCTTGCAAATTAACTGCATATTAACATTACTTCTAGAAGACAGGTTTGCTTAATTATACCACTAAAAGCATTCAGATTCAAATGACGTGGAGTAAGTAATATAGACATAAACCTTGTAGGAGAAGCACTGACTGTGCTCTTAATTAGTGATAACGTGACAATTACTGACATCTGAAATCAATTGTAACTGAAGGTGACCCCCAAAACAATGGGATTAAAGCAACAGGATGTGGATAAAGCGTGAAAAGGCCGGTAGGTCAGGCAGTATGACTTACATATACAGTGTATTTCCTCTGGAAGCTTGACTGACAGGACAGATTCACGCTTAGATGAAAACATTTCAGCTCCACAGCTCAGATATTTGGAAGCGAGACAGAGATGGAGACCATATGGTCAAACATATTGTTATAACACTGAAGAAACGGGGTGAAAAGTGGGTGAAAAGACAGACAGGAGGGCAGAGAGGAGCAGATCTGTGCAGTGAGACAGCCGGCAGCCTGCGGTCGCTACTGTAGGTGGTTTTAGTTTGACTGACAGCTGGAGCCCATAGTGAGATGAAGACACAGCACTTCTTGTTAGCAGCGTTAGATTGGAAACAGATGGTGACTCTGCTACTGTTAGCAGTTTCGCTGACTGCCTGACTGTTTTACTGACTGTCTACCTGCCTGCCTGTCTCACTCAACTGCTTCCTGTACGACTGACTGACTCTCTTACTGTTTGACTGTTTGATGATCTGTCCATAGAACTGACTGTAAATCTACCTGAGGCTGCTTTCATAGGTAGACCTAAGTCACAGTCTTACTGAAGATGGATTTATAGCACCACATTTTTTAATTAGTAGCTGTTTAAACAAGATTAATTTGACACAAAGTGAGTTTTTTTAAACTCTTAAATGTAGTTCCTTAAACTCCAGCAGAAAGTGTTCATCCTTTGGAAAGTAGTTACAATTGTTGTGTTCTCCAAACATACACTACTGTGTGAAAATCACTTAGAAATGTCCTTATCTTTGAAAGAAAAGCATTTTTTTCCAATGAAGATAACATTAAATGAATGATAAATGCAGTGTAGACATTGTTAATGTGGTAAATGACTATTCCAGCTGGAAACAGCTGATTTTTAATGGAATATCTCCATAGAGGTACAGAGGAACATTTCCAGCAACCATCACTCCTGTGTTCTAATGCTACATTGTGTTAGCTAATGGTGTTGAAAGACTCATTGATGATTAGAAAACCCTTGTGCAGTTATGTTAGCACATGGATAAAAGTGTGAGTTTTTATGGAAAACATGAAATTGTCTGGGTGACCCCAAACTTTTGAATGGTACTGTACATTTGTCTGTGTTTTTAATTATTGCATTAGAAACAGTTATTAAAAATTGCAAAAATGTTTTTATTTCCGCAAACAAGTTTCTACGCTTGCTTGAGATGGTTTTTAACTTTTTTGAAGAAGAGTTGATGCACTTCATGGGGGACAGAAACGCTGTTTTAGAATAAATTCTGATGTAGCGAACATTTAACAGACACGACTGATCAGCTGTTCTACTCCTACTGTTCTTCTATTATTACAGTCATCAGTATCGTAGCCAACACTGCCACCTTCAGTCCACACTATGACCACTTCAAAGCAATTAATGTGAAAGCTTCATTTATGTGTTCTTTGGTTTCTTTCTTTCTTCGCCAAGTTTTCAAAGTTCACTTCAAATGTACTTGACTGTCACATGGACACATAACATGTAAATACGAGTCAAACAAAGACCTTGTTGTGTAATGTCCAGATGTGACCGTCACCTCTGCTAGCTCTAACTCTCTGTATACAATGCTGCACCATCTCATCTACACTACATGTTAGCCAACCACAAGCCATTACTCTTTGTCTTTTCGTCATTTGTTTCCATTTATCAGCCGCTGTCATGGAGTGTTACCATGGAAACACGGCTCTTGTTTTTTAGTCTGGAGGTGTGGGTAGCCACCTCAACCTCATAACAAGCACTGGTCCTTATTCAGACCCACAAAACAAAAAACAGCTAATAAGTCTCCAATCCTAATTTAGACCATAAACTTTCCAAAAATACTGTTTCCGTTTAATGCCACACTCAGATGACTGAGGTCTATGGCTGACAGAAAGCATGATTAGTCCTCGTACACCAAAGGTGTAAGGGAGTCTATGGTACCTTATGAAAGAAATCTCTGCATATTCTGTTATTTTTGACCATTTGCTGAACAACAAATATCGATCACACTTGACCAAATAAATCTCCTACTAAGAAACTGCCTTAAAAATGTAATCGCTGTTTCTGTTCTCAGTTCCTAAAGTTTTGTCAGTCGTGATTTTCTTTCAGTGCCTTTTTGGGGTGGTGCCAAAAATCCTCTCTGCAGGAAGAACTCTGCATAAATAACACTGAATCTTTGGTTTGAATCCAGAAGACAGAGTGAGTGTGTATTCTTTATGGCGAAGCTTTCAAGTACAAAAATGAAATGAGAAAAAATGACACTCTGTATAAACTTGTAAGTTTATATGAATATTTGTCTGTATAAATGTCATACTAAAGGCACAGCTAATACAGTCAGACAGTAAGAAGACAAGTTTAACAACCTTTAAAGCCACATTAGAGGAAACTATAGACCATGTTTAGGGCTAAGATTGACCCATGCAACAGTCATAGTTTAAAATATCTGTGTGAAACTAGGTTTTACTGACAACCTGTTGGACTCTGACTGTACTGTGACTGTCTTCTAGCAGTCTGGCTCTCCATCTGCCTGTAGAACTGTAGAACTGACTGTCTTATTGTCAGATTTGCTGTCTATTTGTCTGACTGTGCGTCTATGGAAGGCAGGCCACCTACTGAACCGTCTTTCTCCCTGAATGCCGGCTTTTGACACAGAGCTTCACCTCCAGTCAACCAGTGTGAACCCACAGCATTACTTGGCTCCTCACTCACATTCATTCATTCATGACTATTTTTAAACCTGCCAGTGCCACCTCCACTTTCTTAAACATTATGGTTATTAGAATTAGAGGAATGTCCTTTATCATTTCACTTCCACAACTGTGCAAAATGGACAAAAAATGGCAAAAAATCTATGAAAACCTTACTTACTATAGCCATATCTCATTTAATTCATCAGTACATCAAACACACAACTTAAAATTTTCAAAACTTCTTTAGGAAAACTTAGGAAAAGTTACTTATTTTGAGATTTAATTCTTGCAGATTATTTCCTGAACAATCAATAATATTCTCATTAAAATCTTGGCGAATAATGAAAATTACTCATCTTTTTACCTGACCAACAATCCAACAAAAGACAAAGGATAAAACTAGCAAAGATTTTAAGTTTACTATACTTTAAGACAAAGAAAAGTAGCAAATAATCACATTTCAGAACCCCTTAAAGAGTAGGTGCACAGTTTGGCTTGAACTTTTGCTGTAGAACTATTTATCTCCATCTACCTGTCAGACTAACAGGTTCTAACAGATATCAGCATTCACTGACTTGCACCATCTTCTATTGCTTTTAATTAAGGCAGTTTAAATAATGCAGAACTGGTTGTCCACATTTGGAAGCTGTCCTTTTTTCTAGTAATATTCGTCCTCCAATTTATTCTTTGAACTCAAATGAAAACCTTTCTGACATTTTGTTTCGTCCTGTCAGAAACATCAGTGCCCCAGCCAGGCTTCTCCCAGGCGGACACCGCTCTTTTCTACCCCCCTCCTCCGTCCCCAGACCCGGTCAGCCCGCTGACTCACCTGGGGACGCTGCTGCCCGGACACGACGCACCGAGGACCGGCGGATGTTACAGGTAACCGGCTGGGTTCTAGACCTCCGCAACACACACATACAAATACACACACAATGTCCCGGGTTAGGAAAGATGAGGTGGTGGTTTGCTGTAGTTTATTCCAAACCTTTCTCTAAGAGACCCTCACCGGGCTGGAGAATGAGCGCTCGGGCGTGAAAATGCGTTGGGGGCGGTGGGATCTTTCTGCCTCTCCGTGGCTCCGTGACCTTCCCTCGGTTTTGCGCACTGGTGGAGTGAGTCGGTGGAGGAATGGTGTGGAGGTATTAAAATGCCAGAAGGAGAAGTATTTGGGGAGGAAGAGACCCCACCCCCTGCCTTTGAAATCCGAACAACAGGGAGCGCTTGGAGAAGTTTGGAGAGGTGAGGCGGGCTGTGGCGCACGGAGCGCAGCGTGGCGCAAGAGTCAGAGTACCAGTGATGGGTCTGAACCAGCCTTTCTGAGTCCATAAATCCCGTGCAAAGTATTAAATATCGTCCACGTTTATACTTTATTATATGTTTATGTTTTCTCCAGCAGCATCACGTGTAGAGTCAGCATCCGATGGTTCCTGTAGGGCATGTTGTGTTTTCATTAGTTTAATATCTGCATGTGGGACTATTGACATTTTGGTGTTATCACAAGTAATTTCCTCAGACGGAGCCATGTTAAGAAGAAAACATAGATTAAAGTATGAAGTCTGGTGGCTCCTGAATTTCTGATATGAAAATGAAACCTCACCTGTGTGCCTTTTTAGCTCTACCTAATAAAAACACCTGCAAATAACAAATAATAGCAAAAGAATAGTATAAATCAATTCAAGTATTTGTCTGTGATTTTGGCCATTAACACATTTCAATTTCTTTTTCTTCATCATGTCACAAATTATTATTTCAACCATCAAAAATCTGAAATCAAGTCACAGGCAGAGGCAACATAAACTGGCCTTCAGTGTGCAGCTCCCAGACATCACATTTCAGTAAAACAACAGGCATGCTTCTATTTAATTGTCAAGCAAGGCTTCTGAAATTTCCCCAAAATATTATTTATAAAGTGAATGAAGCTTATTTGGAGTGGATTAGTCTGATTAAGTGGATGTAGACTGTGGCTATGAGCTTATCACTGGTTATCCCTTTCTTGGGGCTTTCTCTACCACCTGTGGTGCTGTATTTAAATTTCCCTTTCCTACAGAAAACAAACAACCTCAGAGCAGCAACTAACTAAACTGAAAATTTCAAGTTTTACAGAGGATTTGGATCATGAGGTAGGGCAGCCCACAGTGGCTTGGTGGTCAACACCGTTGCCTCACAGCCAGAAGATCCCCGGTTCCTTCCTGGGGTCTTTCTGCATGGAGTTTCATGTTCTCCAGCTTCCTCCCACAGTCCACAAACATGCTGAGGTTAATTGGTGATTCTAAGTTGTCTGTGACTGTTTGTCTCTGTGTAACCCTGTTAGTGTACAGATGATAGATTCTTACCAGAAAACGACAGGAAAGAAAACGTATCAACCGAGATAAAAACTCAGCTTTTCCCAAAGTTGTCAGCTATATCCCAGTTGTATTTTTTCATCACAGTAGATGTTCTCCCCAGAAGAAGTCCTCTACTCATTCTGTAAGACATCAAGTTTAAAGAATAGCTTGACATATTTCTTGTTTCATATTCTTTGTATATGTGAGTAAAAGTCACTTCAGTGGGTTGGCAATAAGTAAACAGTAAATACTTCACCATGGGTATTATTTGGAACTGTACAGGAGGAGTTTTACAGGCCATGTAGGATTTAGAAAACAAGCTCCATGTAGCAGAAAATGTTCAATGAACCCATCAACCTCTATAATACCTTTGACAGGAGGAGGGTTGTGACTCGTTTCATGTCAGATAAGCCTGATTAGATGCAAGAGTCACAGTTGGACACAAGTAAATTTAACATTTGTGTAAAACTTCTACATGCCATAGTTATTTCTACAAATCCATTAAAGTCTTCCAACCTGAAGATAAATCAGTTTGTGTGTTATTGCCAGTGTTTTCTGATCTGGTGCATCTACTGGCAGAACAATGATGTTTGTGTCTGCTGAAACTGGTCAGGCAAGAAGTTATTCATAAATCTTCAGTTTTCTGTTCCATGACCTTCTAGGTTCATGTTCAATAAGATCACAACTGTGTAGTTAATTTTAGGTATTTAATATAATGGTCACAGGGACTAAGGAACATTTTATATTGCTTTCAACACACAGCACAAGTCTGTATGAGATGTCCTGGGATTAACACGAAGGCCACAGTGGCACAAGGTTACATACACAAAGAGGGGTAAATATGTGTCTTGTTCATCTTATTAAAAAAGAGTTTTGGTTTGTTACAACCTGCAGTGTTTCCCGTTATTTGTGTCATGCTAACTTTCCACTCTGCTTCCGTTGCAGAGAAAGAAATCTTTTAAAATGTTTATTTTCAGTCTAATAAAAGCAAGCACAGATATTAGTTGTCTAGAATGGCATTTTCTACCTGCACTGGATTTTATTTCTTGTGTTTTATTATTTTTTTAGTTGACTTTTGGGAGGTTAAACCAAATCTGCACAACGCAAAAAGCTGCAGACTCATTAGTGGCAGTTCCACAGATGAGGTTCCTCTCATCCATGGACACATGAAAGGTTTTCCAATTCTGCCATCAATAGGTCTCACTCTCTGCTACTCTTTGCAGAAATAGTTTTCCTCCTCAGGAGGCAGCACAGCAACGAGTGCAGGAACGCCACCAGTTTAGAGAGGTCTGTCAGGAAGTCCTGTTAGTCAGTTTAAAAATATAGAAGGAAAGCACTCAGAGAGTGCAGTACTCTGTCAAGGCTGCTCAGCCGTTGTATGACTTCCGATGGAAATGTCCTGATAAGTCCTCAGTGGTGGATTTGTAGTAGGATCACAATCCTGTGATCATCAGCAGGCAGCTGACGTAGTGTTCACTTGTTGTCATGGTTACAGTGACGCCGTGTTGCTATCTCGCAATGATACAGAAATCTTGAACAAATCCGTGGATCCAGACTTTAAGCTGCATCACTGCCAAAATCTAATCACTTGGTCCTTGTGTCATTTCTGACTTTCCCTGAAAATTTCATCCAAATCCATTTTGGAGTAATGTTGCTAAAAGACAGACAGACATATTCACAAATAAACAAACAAACGTACGGCTATCGTAACTCCACCACGTTCCTTGGCGGAGTAAAAATAGGAATTGACACAAAGTGTTTTACAGTGAAAATCATCATCATCATGTGGCGTCTTCATTCCAAAGGTTGGCCACCATAGATCTCCATTTGTGTCTCTGCAGCTCTCTTTGCTTCCATGTAGGACTGTGTTTCACTGCACCTCTTGATGTCATCATTTAAGTCTCTGCCTTCCTCCTCTTCCTTCGATGGTGCCTTTAAGAATAACGTTGTGGAATTTCTTCATCCACTTTCCCATCATCTGTTATCGTGGTTCCAAGCTACTAGTATTCATTGACTTGCTCAAGATCATTACCTTCCACACTGATTACAAAGTTCTCTAGTGTTGTCTTGTTAACACACATGGTCTTTGTCTTTTTGGCGTTTAACTCCATCCCATATGCTTTACATGTGGCGCAGAGAGAGTCTGTCATGGCCTGCAGTGATTAGATGTTGTTGGAGAGCAACACTGTCTCGTTTGCATATCTGATGTTGGTTCTATTCATTCCATTCAGCATCGTGCCTTTACTTTCTTTCAAAGCACAACCTCACTGTAAAGGATAGGATACAACCTTGCCTCACACCTCTGCGAATGTTCACCCAGTTCGAGCATCCAGCTGCAGTTCTAACAGTCGCTGTTTGGTGCCAATACAGATTTGCCACTAGCCTCCTCTCATGTGCTGGGACCCCAGCTTTTTCCATGATATCCAGTAGCTTGTAATGTTGGACGTGATGAAATACTTTTGTGTACTCTATAAAAGGATATGAAACACAGGAAAAGGTTTTGTTGTTTTTCAATCATTCTTTCACAGAAGCACCTGAGCAGAAATATTCCATCTCTTGCTCCCTTTCATTTTCTGAAGCCAAGCTGAGTCTCACTTAAATGCATCTCAGTCAATGGATTGATGCGAGTGAAAATAGCCATAAAACACAGTTAACATTATGACCAAAAGATAAATCTGAACTAATGTTGATAAAATAACAACAGATAAAGAGAATAAATCAAGCTCTACTTGAGTCAAATGTTGTCTTTCTGCTTCCACTCCTGCAGTGAATGTCAGCCTCACACATGGAAAGAAGCTGGATGAATATCCAGGTGATTGGGTGAGATAGGAAGTTTACCTGGTGACAAATGTCTGATGTTGTTGGCAAAATGTGGGCTCTAGCTGGCTGATTTCTGTGTGTACTCTTGGCCAGCCTGAAAATAAACTTTTAGTATGGTTCATCTAAAAATCCTGTTTCTTGAGTCAGCTGCAGGGCGTTCATGCTAACAGCTCAGCTAACTGCTGTTATCTGTGACTCTTCATTCCTCCAAATCGTTCCAATGGTGGATTCAGGTCAAGTTTTCCTCTCATAGTGAGGGGCAAAGAATGAGAAATAACATGACAGGAACCTAATCTGTGCTTCATTTACAGTATGTCTCCTGAATAGATGAATGAATGCATGTTTAGCAGAATGTTTATTCCATACTGTACAGCATCAGGTGCTCGTATGCAGAGTACATCCTCTGCCAAGTCCAAAGCCTTGTATCACAGCTGTAGCTAAAGTGGGCTGGATCAGGCCCAGAAATAATGGGTTCTTCTTTTGCTCATATTACACTTCTCCACCAAGACTCATTAGATTCAGATTGGTACTATTTGAATGATCTTGTTGAGAAACAGACAAACAGCACGGACCATCTCGGCTTCTTCTTCTTGTTATTTAAAAACAAACGCTGAACCACTCACAAATGACTCTAATAGAAAACATCAGTGGCGGTATGTCAGAAATCCTGGAGTACGTCATCCTGCCCAGTTTTCGTGATAAAGGCTAATAATCAGCTGACTAATCCTGAGTGGTTTGATAACATTAGATGTGATCTTGGTTCTTCGGATGGTTGAAGCTCAAATTCTCTTTAAAACAAACAAAGCGTGTTTTCACTTTTAGGGTGTTTGCATTTGATGCATTTAAGTGAGACTATCGAACACTGTATTGAGCAATTTTCTTGCTATTGAAATATCCATTGTGGGTACATATTGCTATTGTTTTATCCCTCAGGCCTGATAAAGGTGATAAAACTTGGATGGAAGGAGGTTATACTTCCATCCATTCTTTTTCTTACACTTATTCAGAGTTAGGTTACAGTAGCAGCAGTTGAATCAGGTCATTCCATACATCCGTCAGTCCAGCAACGTTTTCCAGCTCCTCCTGGAGAATCAGAAGGTGTTTCCAGGCCTGATGAGATATTTTGTTCCTTCAGTGAGTTCTGAGTCCACTCCAAAGCAAGTCCCCCAAGAGGTATCCTAAACAGACTCCTGAAGCACCAACTGACTTTAACCCATGGCAAGATTTACTGAGTGTCCTCCCTCTCTTCTCTACACTGCACTATAATAAATACAAAACAGCCCAAAAAAAGATCTAAAATGAGAGCGTCAATTGAGAGCATCGCCTTCTAGCTTCGCTCCCTCCTCACCACAAAGGTGCAGCACAATGCTTTCCTGCTGATGCTGTAACATGTTGTCAGTCCGTCTTTACTGGTCAGTTTGTTCGACTACTTCTCAATATAAAAAGCAAAGACATCCCCGTAACATGTTACAAACCAGAAGTTCCTCCTGTCATTCAGATGAGAGCTTTGGTTCGGAGGGTTGACGAAGGTTTGAGATCTCCTCATTTTTCCTTTCGTTCATTTTTACAGCCCTGACACCCGTTAAGTCTCACTCAATAAAACACCTAACAAAAACTATAGTCATGGTAACTGTCAGTCAGTACAGCCATGACAACCTCGGGACCACAAGATGTACTTTTTTGGAGGTGAAAGTGCATTTCTCTGCTTCCCTCCCCCTTCTGCCTTCAGTCCATTCTGTGTTGCTGGTGTGAAATACCGGAGGGTCTGAGCTGCTGACATACTGACCTCTGACCTTTGGAGAGGGGAAGGTCTAATTTAGACTACTGCTGGCACTTTGGTGACTGACCACACACACACACACACACACACACACACACACACACACACACACACACACACACACACACACACACACACACACACACACACACACACACACACACACACACACACATACAGTCAAACAAGTGTGAACCCTGAACTGTGAGCTGTGGAGAGAAATGATCCCCGTCATACATGAACAAAACATTCAGTATACAGCTCACCAGGCTGCTCTGACCTGAATTCATGTCCCACTGGAATAATGGGGATTACGTAAGGGAGCAGGTAACTCTTCCAAGTGTATGGAAATACTGGCAAATCATCCGTTTGCTGATTGTCTGCTTCCATGACTAATTACCTCTCAAAACCCGAGCAGTTTCTGTAGTCACTGTGTGCTTGACTGCAAAACAAAGTTGTGCACCTCAGTGGGAAGCGCACGACCATGGCTAGAAGTAGAGAGAACCCAAAGTGTTGAATGTGCAGGATGACACCATTAGAACACTATAAATCACAAAAAAAGACAAAAACAAAGTTACATTGTTTTGATTACTTACTGAACCTTAAGTGTAAAAAACCTAGAATTAACATCTTCAACAGGAATCAGCAGCTGTTACCAATGCTGGAACAACAATGTTGGCACTATATGTAGTGGATAGGCTATTTGACCTGGTCTATTTACATTTTTACAACCTCAACAAACGTTTTTCACATGACTCTGCACATCAACTCTACCATAAGGTGTCACCCTGCCGTTTGTATCTTCCAACAAGCAGCTTCTCTGTCCAGGAGGTCCTCGGTTTACGACGTCCTTGACCTACGGCGTTTCATCGTTGTGTCGGAATTGGTTACGTGGAACTAGTTGATGAGCAGAGTGGATGAATACGTCGTCACGCGGTGCTATTGTTTCCATTCTCCGGTTGTATGCCACCTTGGATTGTGCTACATTCACTAACTTTTTGTCCTTCATTATGGCTCCCAGTGTAAGTCAGACTCTTCTGATGCTTGGAAGAAAAGGAAAGCCATCTCCATGGAAGTGAAATTAGATGGAATAAAACGCTGGGAACAGGAAGAAACACCGACCAACATGGGTCAAGTTGTAAAAACAGGTCAACACATTGTAGCGACCCTCTGTGATGAATGAGTGAGACTTTATCTGGTTCTCTGCTGGTTTATTGAACCTTCATACAGGCTACTGTGGGCCGTAGCCAACACCAGAATAACTAGAAAAACCCCATAACTTAGCTCCAGAATTAGCCGCCGTTCCCAGCTCTCTCTACTGCTGACTCTCAGCCAATCAGAGGTGGTTTAATTAAACATGGCACGTTCACTGACATTAGGTAAATCTGGAACTGAACAATAAACATTGAAACCTCAACATCAACAGCAATATCAGTCTGTTACAATATTCTGTTATCTTCTAGTAAAATGATTCATACATGCATGAAAGTCGTTGGTATTCATGACTTTTCCAAAGAACTGATCCATATCATGATGCACATAACAGCTTTGTTTACATTTTCACCGCAGTTCCGACTTACGGCGAAAATCAACATTTATGCTGTGGCTCACATGGAACAGATTGTCTGCCAACTCAGTTGTAGTACTGAAGGATTCTCAGACAAGACACTGAACTCCAAGCTGCCCCCAACTTGGGGCAGACCAGCCCCTCTGCTGCTACTCATGTATGAATCTGAATGAGAAACACATTGTTAAGTGCTGTGTAGAACCTGGTTAAAGTTAAAATGTGGTATGTAAGAATGGGCCGTTTACCATTTATGTTATTGATCAAGCAACTTATCTAATTTGCTGTCTCTTATTTGCTCGGTGTAAACACTGTCTGCAGTTCAGCTGAAAAGTTTCATGTATGAGATGTGGCTGAATAATGAGATTTAGCTTTTGTTGGGCAGACTATTTTGTATACACTGATTTATAGGCAGCATAAACAACTCCTATAAGTTTCAATCTGTTTGAAATCAAGAAAATGGAGTGACAGCAACCTCTCCCAGACTGAGCTCCTTGTCCTCCCAGCCAGTCCCTCTATACAACAAGAAATCAACATCCAGCTTGAATCAACCCAACTCAAACCCACAAAGTCTGACAGAAACCTGGGTGTCATGATCGATGACCAACTAACCTTCAAGGCTCATGTGGTCTCTGTTGATCGGTCATGTCTATTCGTCCTGTAGAACATCAGTAAGATCAGACCCTTGTTGTCTGATTATGCAGCTCAACTCCTGGTTCAGGCTCTCTAATATCACACATCGATTGCTGCATCTCCTTATTGTCAGGCCTCACATGCACTGTCAAACCTCTGCAGGTGATCCAGAATGCAGCAGCACGTCTGGATTTCAACCAGACAAAAAGTGCTCATGTCACCTCTCTGCTCAGATCACTTCACTGGCTGCCAGTTACTGCCCGCATACAATTCAGAACTCTGGCACTTGCATTCAAAACTGGAATGAAAACAGCTCCTTCCTACCTGAACTCTCTCATCCAGGTCTACACTCCCTCCCACTCACTATGCTCAGCCAACAGAAGGTTCCTGATAAAACCACCACAACAGGGCTGGTCCATAGCTGGACTCTTCTCCTCTTTCGAGTTACCGAACTCTGTTCAGTCTTTAGGAAAGACTAAAAACCAGCTCTTCACTGAACACCTCTGCACGCGACAGACTGCAAAAAAAAAAAAAAGAAAAAAAATTCCTATTACTGCCTGTAGATGCCACAGTCCTATTATCACATTAGAGCTTGTTTTATGGCTCCTTTCCAGGTTGTTCTCTCCTGACTAGATACTTCTTGTGTTGAATCTACTCTCAGATGTACATTGCTTTGGATAAAAGCATCTGCTTAATGAAATTGTAGATTTGTAGCTTTAGTCTATTTAACAGTCACATCTCATATATCCTCAAGTTCAGCATTTGGATTTTGGTAAGTATTGTTTCAAATTGTAAAAAGGTAATTTCTAATATGTCAGAAACAACAAAAGTTTGCCTCAAATCATATTAAGGATTCAGTCTTGTTGTTTAGTAATGTATATTTGGGGTCACAGATCTCTTATTTTATTTACACATGCAACAATAAAAATAGGGATGAAACCAAACCTTATGTATCGATTACTGGTGCTTCAGTTACATTTCTGGGCAACTTGATATTTTGCCTGCTTGCAGAGGGATTAATAAGCTTGATGCCACTATGTGTCTATATACTAAATATGATGCTTAGTAAAAATACTTGACACAGGGATAACAGAATCTACATAGCAGGGCTGTTTAACATGCAGTAATGTGTGTTCAATTTGTACATTGATCAGAGAGGCTAATTTTTGCTTTATTTTGTTAAATATTAGGATTATTGTCTCCTGAGGTATGCAGAAAATTTCATCAGTAGTTGTTTATTAATGTCTCAGTCCTAAAAAAAAAATGTTTTCATGTCTTTTATTGCAATTTTGGTTTTATTGGTCGCATAATTGAGCCATGAGTCCTCCGTTATTCCTTGTCTCATGTCAACAGTCTTCATTATGAGAAGCATTCCAGACTGCAGGCCTCAGGGTCGTACCTCTGGCTCCTCATTACATCCTTACAGCACAGAGAAAACACAGCTAATGTGACAGCTGCTATTGTTATCACAGCTCACTAACCTGCTGTTCAACTCAACATTTGAAATCTAATCACACAGAATGAGAGCATTTCTCTGTTTGAAACCAATAACCAGCACAAAAAGGCATGAAAAAATGTCAATTCATTGCTCCAGCTGAAGATCAAATGAGTCGTTTTTTTTCACATCCAAGCCAGACACACACTGTCGTTCAAACGTTTGGACACACCTTCTTATTCAGTGGTTTTTATTTCATTATTTTATACGTTGTAGATTAATACTGGAGACATCCAAACTATAAAAGAATACATGTGGAATTGTGTTGTCAACAAAAAAGTGTTAGTCTTCAGTATTAATCTACAATCTACATGGACCACAGCTGCAGGAGTCTTACCTTTTTCCAGTAAGTTGAGCTTTGTTCTGTTGGTGGCTCACCTGCTGCTCCGTCAGCTGCTGCCAAACGCTGAAGTGTCCGAAATTTAAAAATAAGACTTCCAAGAAGCAGTGGGAATATTGCATCTCCTGTACCTTCCAGTGGTGATGGAAGGGCAGAGACACATTATTCTGATGTTCTGAAAGTGATGAAGACTGATGAAAACTGGTGTTGTCAGGCGTTCTTCTTCTCTCATGGACATTTCAGTAGTTTCAGCAGCTCTGACCCTCCACTGGGGGATCTCTGCTCTCCAGCTCAGCTCTTCTGTCACTCAGTGCTTCACAGCATCCTCCTCGAAAAAGTTCGATGTTCAGAATTCTCGCAAGCTACTGTGAGTTCCACAAAGTAGATTTTAGTTCTATTTCCATCCGTATTTTTGGGGCATTTTGTAATATCACATTAGAAAAAGGTCATGGAAAGAGCAAAGTTTTAAAAAAATGAAAACATTTTCTCACTTGCTTTAGTTTGTTTTTGACTTTTTTCACTAAGAGTTAATGTACAGCATGAATGTTCAACAGCAGCTGACATTAAAGGATTACTACAGCTTGGCGGATGCTGATTGAAAACGATTCCAAAAGACTTTTCTCTACATTTAGATTTGTTTCTGGCTTCTTCTATTTTATGGATGGATGGATGGATGGATGAATGGATGGATGGATGGATGGATGGATGGAGCATGAGTCATTAGTTTCATAGATGTGGGGTTTTTGTTGGATCACCACAGTGAGGCACTGAGATGAATTGTCAGTATAACGCTGCCACAGTATCCAACTTTGATAATAAATCACACACACACACACACACACACACACACACACACACACACACACACACACACACACACACACACACACACACACACAGTGTATTTTTGGTTGTTTGTGACTGAGGGTATTCTTGTCCAATCAGGAGACTGAACCCAGGGTTTCAGGGCTGTCAGTTACTGGGAACAGCAAGGGAAACTGAAAGAGAAGCCCATGCAGACCAGAGCATCCTCATCCTGCACGCCAAAGTAGCTCAGAAGTCCTACGGCAACGAGAAAAGGTTGGCTGATGCTGCAGTTAACCAAAGAAAACCTTAAATATCATAACTATCCTTTAACCAGTCAAAGAGGGGGGAAATATGTAGCTACAGAACTACACCACTGTTCAAAAATTTGGGGTCACCCAGACAATTTCATGTTTTCCATAAAACTCACACTATTATCCATGTGCTAACATAATTGCACAAGGGTTTTCTAATCATCAATGAACCTTTCAACACCATTAGTTATCAACTAATCTTTTCACCTTCATGTAAAACATAATAATGATTTGGTGCACAATAAAGCAACCTTTTATGTAATGCCCAGTGACAATACACTGGTTTAAGACCTTTGCTAATCTGTGTTTTAATGTAGATCTTTTGCAAAACATCAACATTTCTAGACCATATGGGTTCATGGTGGTGATGTGTTTAATTCTACCATCTAAATTCATGCTGCTGCATTACTTCCAGGTTCTTCTGCCCTCCTCCTTGTGTTTTCATCAGCGGTCGTGGTTGGAGAGTCATGCAGGACCATTTAAAAGGTGAGGAAAGAAACACAGAATTAACTTAACATAAAGGTGTTGAATACAGCTTGTTAAATCTGAATTTGTGAAGCTACATCTTCTGGGTTTTCATTCTTCCATCCCCTTCCTCCTGTATTATTTTGTCTTCTTGTTCCACTCCAGCGGCTGGTTATGGAGACTCTGTATATCGAGTGTGTGGTTACATGTGTCTGGACAGCTCCACTCAGTCACAGGTGGACACATTCAAACTGGTCTTTGATGAACAGCCAAACTCCAGGGTGAGACAAGTGTGATCTGATGCCATCTGTTGTGGTTTTGTCGAGACAGTCCTTCCCTGTCAATCAGAGTTCCTTCAATTACACAGACACCAATAATCTGAAATTTAAACTGGTCTTTATCCCAGTTCAGTGATGGGTGATGAGGTCCATCTTTTGTCCCAACCAGGGGATTAGTGATTAATATTTGTACAGTTATAGATCGATAGAATTTCACATTTCACTACAAAAACATAAATGTTGCTCCACACATGTCTATTGTGTGTAAATTCTATATTTCATAGAAGGTCAATTTAGTGTCATTAGTCAGTGAAGAGCAGAAGTCCAATATTTGCCCTCCACTGGAATGAATGAATAAAGATTTGAAAATCCTTTAAGGATGCTGGAGGAACGATGTTACCCAGCAACACCGTAGGCATCCTGAAGGCTCAAACTGCTGCACAGTCACTTTATTTGACCATTTTTCTGTTTCTGTGTATTTTTCTCCACAGAATTACAAAGAAACCGACCCGTTGTAGTTTTGAAACACGTTTTATTTTTAATAAGTTATAAATTTACTCAGTTATCAGGGCCAGAAACTGTAAAAACACAAAGAATTGTTTCATTTTCAACTTTCCAACGGTCCTAAATTGTATTGTGAGTGATGTACTGCTCTGTAAGAAAAAATGTATCAATTTTACATTTAAAAGTGAGATATTTCATCATCCATCCATCCATTTTCTACATCGCTTAATCCTCATTAGGGTTTATTTATATACTTTATTAGCTAGGTTGGTAGAGGCAGATGGTAAAGTATGGAGAAGAATGGGGGAAGACCTGCAGCAAAGGGCTGTGACCTGGAATCGAACCCATGCCGCTGTGTCTGGGACTAGAACTCCTGTTTATGGGTCACCCACTCAGCCAACTGAGCTACCTGGGCACCCCAGATGTTCATCTTCAAGTCAGGAATATACACTACCAGTCAAAAGTTTGGACACACCTTCTCATTTATTTCCGTTGTATTTTCTCACTGAAGGCATCAAAACTATGAATGAACACATATGGACTTATGGAGTAATTGAAAAAGTGTGAAATGAGTAAAAACATGTTTATATTTTAGATTCTTTGCTTTGATTCCTGTTTTGAACACTCTTGGCATTCTCTGGATGAGCTTCATGAGGTAGAACCTGAAATGGTTTCACTTCACATGTGTTCCTTGTTAAGGTTCATTTGTGAAATTTCTTGCCTTCTTCATGGGGTTGGGACCATCAGTTGTGTTGTACAGGACACAGGTACACACATTTTTTTTTGTTTTTTTTTAATGTTCTGATGCCTTCAGTGAGAATCTACAATGTAAATAGTCATGAAAATAAAGAAAAACCATTGAAAAAGATGGTGTGTCCAGACTTTTGACTGGTAGTGTTCACGTTTACAGCTCATGGTGGATAAGAATATCTGTCGTTCTCCATCATAGGTTCTGATTCTTTTACCGAACCATCCACTGTGAACGTAATACGTTACAGGAGTGTAACGCTAAATCAGTGGATCATTCTGTTAGAATGAATGTGAGCTGATGGTCTCAGCATCTCTGCACCATCTGCAGATGAGTGAATGATGGGATGGACCTGCTGTGTCTAAGCGACAGACAGCTCTGTGTGTTTGCCTAGACAACAACGTCACCTCCTTTATGACAGACTATTGTTAACTCAACAAACAGTCATGTCTGTAAGCACGCTGTGTGTTCACTGGCCTCTCCATTATTTACTCACTGAGAGAAAACACAAGGCAGAGACGTCCTACATCTGCATTACTGTACAGGGCCTCAGCCAAACACCTTTTAAAAGCTGAGAACAGCAGTGGAAAAATTACAGCAAGTTTGCCTGTCAGTGCACAGGAAGTTTCTGTGCATTATGTGACGATTGGTGTTGGTTTGTCTGTCTGTTAGCTTTCAGGGAAGGTCAGAAATGACACAAGGACCAAGTGATTAGATTTTGGCAGTGATGCAGCTTATAGTCTGGATCCACGGATTTGTTAAAGATTTCTGTATCATTGCGAGATAACGGCACGGAGTCACTGTAACCATGACAACAAGTGAACACTACGTCAGCTGCCTGCTGATGATCACATGATTGTGATCCTGCTACAAATCCATCTCTGAGGACTTATCAGGTCTTATCTGTCAGAAATGATACAAGGAACAACTGATTAAATTGTGGGGGTGTTTCTGAGTCCCATCAATTCCCGCTGCCCGCTACATATTTAGGTCATATTTAGGATTCGGTATCCGTACAAAACATACACATGCAGAAAACATGCCTGTGCTCAGCGCAAGGTCATTTTGTTTGTGGTACATCTATATTAAATGGACACATTTTATGGTGACGTGATTTCTGCCACAACTTTTGTCAAGATTTCATCCGTTGGAAATCATACAACAACTGAGCAACCTTGGAGCAGTACTGCGCTCTCTGACTGCTTTTCTTGTTTGCTGTGGGCTCATTTTTCACTGCAATATAAAGTCCTACAATTGTATGGAAACAGAACTACCATGAAGGAGAGATAAAATATCTTTTGACACAGTTATAATGCAATAAGTTGAAATGCGTTTTTATAAAAAGTGGAATCAGCATGTGTTGCCAGGAACAGGACCACAGCAACAAAAATGACTCCTTTGGCAGTTTCTACCCGTCCTAGCCTGTAAGATGACGCAGGAGATAATGCGCAGCAACGAAGACACTCGGCACACTCTTTGTCCTCCAGGTTGCATCTGGGGTGAAGCCGTTTCCGTCCCCCTAAGGTGGCCCCGGTGCAACAGTGCCGATGTCAACAGTTCCCTCTTGGGGTGCTGCTGTCTTCCTGTCCTTTATTTAGAATAAAATGTTATCCTAGCTGGGATATTTTAAAACTGAATTTAATTAAAACAAAATGTGGTCACCAGCTTTTAGGTGTGCCACACATGCACAACATTTTACCAAAGCTCCCAGGTATTACTAATACTACTAATAATACTAGTACTACTGGAGGAAATGGTAATGCTACATGCTATACCAGTCCTCTCTCTGTTCTGTGTAAACACAGTCTGCAGTTCAGCTAAAAGTCCCTGGATTTTTGTCAGTTCCGTCAAGGAATGCAGGATTTAATTAGGGTCCGAGCACCAACGGACCCTATTGTAATTTTTTTTTTTAACTAAATTTTGTTACAGCTAATATTTTCTGATTTTATTTTTGACAAAATTGGATATGAGTCATTGGTTAGGTTTCTGATGAGATATCATGATTTTAATCCTTGATTTGGTAAATTGTCCACCTTAATGCAAGGATACTCAGAAAGTTTTAAACCTCTCTGAAATGTAGTGTTAACCCCACCAGTGGGAAACCAGGTATTTAGGACATTGGAGGGCAGATTTTTTTTTCTGTTTTAGCAGAGTCTGGTTAGACCCAACAGTTTTTATTAGATTTTTTTTTTAATGAGACACATAAAAGAAAGTGACTGATTAAATGCCATGATTTCAAGCTTAGATTTGTCTGTTATTCTTGATCAAATGGCACAGAACAGGTGAACAACTCAAGGACCATCTGAAAATTGAAAATCCATCACTTCTTTTTGTATGTAACTATATATTGAGTCATTTTTGGTGACTTTTCTTAAAGACAACATGCCTTTTAGACCTGTCAGTAGGTTTTGGGGTTCAGAGGCTTAAACAGAATCTTTCATTTCAAAAGTTTGAAGTGTCTCTTAAGCTGTACTGTATTCTTGGAAAGTCTCCATCATCTGACATCTTCCAGTCAGTGTTTGAATGAAATTCTGACGCACTCCAGAGCCATCCTGAACTCTCTCCCAATCTGTCTGCAGCAGATGTTTGCTTGTGCCAAGTCGCTGTTCATCTCTGATCAGGACAAGAGGAAACACTTCTGCCTTCTGCTGCGACTCTTTCTGGGCAACAGACATGAGCTCGGTTCTTTCCAGAGCAAGATGATCAAAGTCATCTCCAAACCCTCCCAGAAGAGACAGTCCATGAAGAACGCTGACCGTGAGTCACTCAGACAAATTATTCTGTATTTTATTACACTTTTCAAGCCAACAAAAATCAGTGTTTGGACTTATCTTTAAATAGCACTGGTATCATCATCATCATCAGTGTCAGACTATTTTATTTTTTATTTTTTGTATTTTCTTATTTTCCTATTACAATTTAGACATTAGTGGAATTTTTATTTTATAAAAATGTTATTATAATTATCTTATTTATATAAATATGTATTTCAGACCTTTGTTGGATATAAAACTCTAAAAGCTCTAAAAAGAAAATCAAAAAGGTCAAATAAATATAAATATATGTAAATATGTATTTACATATATATGCCAGGAACAGTTCCTGGCTCCGATAATTATCATGATTGTGGAGATTTTTAGTAAACTATGTGCCTTTCAAATAAGTTTGTTGGTTTTTGGAATTTAGAGAGTTTTTAAAAAAAAATGCTCTGTTTGAGCATTTTTTTTAACTCTCTAAATTCCAAATAGTTTATTAAAAATCTCCACAATCATGATAATGATCAGAGCAAGGAACTGGATAACCAGAGAGTTACTGAAATTCAAACTTTCCAAGAATCATTTTATTTTACAAACTTCATTTACAAAATGCCAAAGTCAAGCAACAAAAAGTCAGGAACTTTTCAGCTGAACTGCTGGCTGTGTTTATACACGACAGATAAGAAATAAGTAGAGAAACTATTTTAAAATGTACGTAGTAAAATATCTCTTGCATATGTTATGTTTTATCTTATGTTTTATGATTGTTAACTGTGTTACTGTTTCCATAAAGCTGCAGGACTTTATATTACAGTGAAAAACAAGTCCACAATGAGTAAAAAAAAAAACAAACAAAATTGCTTTGAGTTCAGAGGGTTAAAGGGGCATATTAATAAAAAAAAGTCCATGTTACCTATTAGTGGTGGAATGTAACTAAGTGTATTTGCTTTAAGTACAAACTGGAGGTACTTGTACTTTGCTTTAGTCTTTTATTTTCATGCTACTTTCTACTTGACTACATTTCAGAGTAAAATACTGTACTTTTTACTTCACTACATTTATCTGACAGCTTTAGTTACTTTACAAATTAAGTTTTTTGCACAGAAGAAACATCAAGTTCTTTTAAAATATGATGTTTTGTAGTTATTTAAACTACCCAGCAGTTTATACAAGTACAGCTCAAATGATTAGAAGTTTAAATTAGCAAGTCAGGTGGCTGTGTCGACTGGGTGGCGTTAATTGACAGCTGGTTGCTACTGTCATGACTTCCTGTGCTGTGGAGTCACTGTGGGTCACAGGGTCAGTTTTATTCAGTCATCCAAAACCTACACACACACACACACACACACACACACACACACACACACACACACACACACACACACACACACACACACACACACACACACACACACATGCTTAAAGGAGACATCATCCTGACAGCAGAGACAGCAGCTCAGGTGACATCACACTGCTCTGGTTACCGTGGAGACTAACCCTGTACCTGTCTTCTACAGACATGAGTGTGTTTGTGTCCTTGTGAGGAAACATTTCAGGTTCAGACTTTAAGACTGATTATATACACTCACTGACCACTTTATTAGGTACACCTTACTAGTAAAAGGTTGGACCCCCTTTTGCCTTCAGAACTGCCTTGATTCTTGTTGTCATATTTTCAGCAAGGTGGTGAAAACATTCCTCAGAGATTTTGGTCCATATTGGCATCATGCAGTTGCTGCAGATTTGTCTGCTGAACATCCATGATGTGAATCTCCCGTTCCACCAGACTCATTTATATTCAGTTATGAAACAAAGTGCTTCAGTTTCTGATGGGTCTTTCTCCCTTATTTTACATCTATTTATGTCATCTGCACCTAACAACGAACAAAAGGAGTTGATCTACAAGGCTTCTAGGGAAACCCACTGAAGCATCATTTTAATTTTTATTGCTCTACAGCTGCAACTGATCCAGAGTTATTATACACTACTGTTCAAAAGGTTGCACAAGGGTTTTCTAATCATCAATGAGCCTTTCAACACCATTAGCTAACACAATGTAGCATTAGAACACAGGAGTGATGGTTGCTGGAAATGTTCCTCTGTACCCCTATGGAGATATTCCATTAAAAATCAGCTGTTTCCGGCTAGAATAGTCATTTACCACATGAACAGTGTCTACACTGGATTTATCATTCATTTAATGTTGTCTTCATTGAAAAGAAATTGCTTTTCTTTCAAAAATTAGGACATTTCTAAGTGAACCGTAGTGTACCTTAATGTACAAGCGAAACCATATATTAGTCATTGTTTGAATTGTTAAGTTTGAGATGGATGTTGAAGGTTTGGTGTCCTGATGACATTGAAAAGTAAATGTGTGTAACCTCAGTCTACTTGTACATCGGAACCAAACACAATAGCAGAATAGAAACCGTGAACTGGAGGATCGAGGTACACATTTCTGTGTCCCACTTCAGATAACGTGTCAAGCATTAAACCCACATTCTCACACTCAGAAGAGTCCTGATGTACTGTGTTGTACAATGTGTCGTACAGTGTGTCGTACAGTGTGTCTTTGTGTCTGTCTGGGTATTTTCAGTGTGCATCTCGTCGTGCTCCAGGGTAGCTTTGTTCAACCGTCTACGCTCCCAGACGGTCAGCACTCGCTACCTCTCCGTGGACAGAGGAGCTTTCATAGCCAGCGCCAGACAGTGGACAGCCTTCACCATCACCATGGGTAAGTGTGTGTGTGTGTGTGTGTGTGTGTGTGTGTTAACTATACAGTATATTCACACACAGACATATGCCTTGTATACTGGGAAGGTCATAATGTGGTCAGACTGTTTGACTTTAAATCAAGAACAGAGGGTTGGAAATGCTTGTAGAATCCATAAACACCATGATGGCTTTAGCATATGATGCTGATACAGCCCAACAACACAACATGTACTGTATGTAAGTTTGAAATGAGTTATGTGTCACACAAAGGGTGAAACTCCGAGGTCTACGTCATACTTCGATCTTCCATCTCACTGATCTCACTCACTGTCCTCTTTAAAATCTTTTATTAAAACTCACTTTTAAGTTTTAAATGTTAGTTTTTTTGTAATTGAAGGAATTGTTGTACTTATTTGGATTATGTTTTCATGTTGATCCTTAAAGTTCTGGTTCTTTACTTCAAGTATACTTTTTAATGTGAAGCACATTCTAACTTTGTTTTTGAAAGGTGCTATATTAGAAAGTTCATTATTATTATTAGAGTATCTTCAGGACTTCACTAGACAATGTAAGTAGGACTGACAAACATGAAACTGCAGGGATATAACAGTCCACTGGCAGTAGCACACTTATCCACACAGCAAGTCTCTCAGACAGATAGAAATATGCTGCTGGAGACTGAAGCCAGTCGCTCTATACTTTGTTGCTCCGCTATCCCTCTGTTGCATGTTGTAAAAATTTTGGAAACAAAGCTTTTGAATTAGAATTTTGCAAGGCACCTGTTCTGGAAGTTCAGTGATGTTGAGAAAGTATGAGGAGGCAGACAGAGAGAGACACGCTGGAGACTCAGATGACTTAGGTTAAGGTCTACTGACATCAGGAGAAGTGACACCAACAGAGCAGCAGTACATGCAGAGCCAGCATCAGCTCTCAGGATTCTCTCTGATCTCTGGCTATATACTGTAGTTGGAAGAAGGTCACATTTAGATGACAGACCGATATGGAGACAGCTAGTCTGCTTAGTCACGTCAGAATAAACAGTATCTATTTTCCTGCAGCATCTGCCTGTCTGAAGACCATTATGACCTTAGAAAAGGGAAGAGGAATTTTTCCTTCACAACCCCTTCTAATTGAAATAAAGTTTCTTACCTTGTTTACGGCAATATATAGTGCTTTTTATATGGTACATGTCACCCCATGAGTGAAATCAGCCGTCAACTCCATGACTCAGTGTTTCCAGCTTGAGACTGCAGCGTACCAATGACAGTCACTAAAACACACTTTCAGAGTTTCATATGTAACAAACTGAAAGAACCACCCATCCATTATCTATACACCACTTAGTCCTCATCAGGGTCATGGGGGGCTGGAGTCTATCCCAGCTGACTGAGGATGAAGGTAGGGGACACCTGGACAGGTAACAGTCTATCACAGGTTCACCTGGACAGGTAACAGTCTATCACAGGTTCACCTGGACAGGTAACAGTCTATCACAGGTTCACCTGGACAGGTAACAGTCTATCACAGGTTCACCTGGACAGGTAACAGTCTATCACAGGTTCACCTGGACAGGTAACACTCTATCACAGGGCTACACATAGAGACAAACACTCACATTCACACCTACAGACAATTTAGAATCACCAATTAACCTCAGTATGTTTGTGGACTGTGGGAGGAAGCTGGAGAACCTGGAGAAAACCCACACATGTACAGGAGAACATGGAGACTCCAGGGAAGTGAACCAGGGATGTTCTAGCTGCAAGGCAAAAGTGCTAACCACTGATCCACCATGCAGCCCCCTGAAAGAACCAATCCTGTCAATTTGCAAGGTGGAGCTTTCTGTATAGTTCTTCCTCTTTAGAATTGGTTTGAACATGTATGGCTGAATTACTACAATGTTACAACTTGCCATTGTGATTTAATTTTACAGCTTTTGAGCAAAGCTGTGGGAGAACTGGTGCGCTTGAGCTTCAGCTAGTAGCAGATAGGTGGGTGGATTTGGGGTAGGGACTTCACCACTTCACTTTCATGAAGGGATTATTACCATTGAAAAGAAATGTTAATATGTAACTCTCATATAGCGAAATCACATTTTATTTTTTAACCTTTTGTTGGCTTTATTAGAGAGGTTAGTTGAGAGACAGACAGGAAAGTAGGGAGAAGAATGGGGGGAAGACCTGCAGTAAAGGGCCCTGAGCTGGAATCAAAGCCAGGCCACTGCAATGGGGACTATAGCCCCTGTTCATGGGTCTCCCACTCAGCCAGTTGAGCTACCTGGGTGCCCACAGAAATTAATATTTACTTGTTTAATCAATGTTATGTTTGGTTAAGTGAGTTTAGATTCTATTAGTATTCCAAATCAGGATAAGCTTCAAACATGTACTCAAAGGGTCACATTTCAACTCAAACCATAAAACTTTTACTAACCTGAACCAAATCATTTTAGTGACTGATCTTAACCAAGTATTTAACAAAGCGTAATATTTTCGGAAACCTACCATGAGTGGAAACTGAAAGTGAACAATTAGAGAAAACTAAACTTAATTCTAAGACAGATGGTCTCTTGTCCATCATGGGATGTTAAAATCTGACCTCCTGCATTAAGGTCTGGTTGCTGGTTTATGCTTCTGTTCACCCTTAATGCCTCCTAACTTTATTTTTGTTGATTTTTCAAACTGGCTGTCTTTCCCACCACCTGACAGGTCTGAAGTTAAGTTTATTTCTGAATAGCATTATGTTTCCTTCTAAATGTAATTGATAATGTAGTTTAGCTGTACGGGATTTTATTCTGTGGACACAGATTAGTCACCGCTGACCAGCAGATTAGATTTCTGGAACTATCAGTGTGCTTTTTTTTCCTGTCTCTAAGACATTTTATCATTTCTTCAGTTGACCCATGCATGCAGGGTTGGACGCCAGTAAAGGAAATCAATGTGACTAAATGATACAACATCACTGCAGATATGTTTAGGCTTTATTAAACTGTTACGTAGATGGTCATTTCTTCCTATATCTGAGTTGTCAGGAGGGTGGAGTCACCATCAGGAGCTCTGAGTCTTTGTTGAAGAAACTGAATCAGGGTTGAACGGTGGCCGTCGCTGACTTCAGACTTGTACCTTCCAGTCACTAGACAGCTCCTCTCACTGCTCGGCCACCCTGCATAAATACAGTCAGTGTGTGCGCGGTTTTTCACCAGCGTTTTCCTCAAACACGTCTGCAAGAGCCGTCTACAGATCTGTGAGGTTATTTATTTAACACAGTGCCTGGTGTGGACCTCCCACCACCACACCTCAGTCATTCATCTATCAGCGCTCTATCCTCTCTGCTATCACACACACACACACACACACACACACACACACACACACACACACACACACACACACACACACACACAAACCGTCTATTTGTCTGCATTCATCTGTTTATAGAAAAGGAAGTCATCACAGCAATAATTAAAAGTTATTTTATGGGAATCGATAAAACTAAAGTGCAGACAATAAACTTCAACCAATAAAACTGCAAAATGTGTGTTTTGTCCGTTCATATGTGTAAATATTCATACACAGTTTTGTGTGTGTGTGTGTGTGTGTGTAGTGGATGACCAACGTGCTGAGCAAGCGGGGTTTGTGCTGAGCGAAGGCTTCATCTGCTATGGCTGTGTGGTCCAGTTAGTGTGCACTGAGTCTGGAGTAGCTCTGCCTCCCATGGTAACGCACACACACACACACACACACACACACACACACACACACACACACACACACACACACACACACACATACACACACACGCACACACACACGCGCGCACACACACACACACACACACACACACACACACACCACACACACACACACACACACACCACACACACACACACACACACACACACACACACACACACACACACCACACACACACACACACACACACACCACACACACACACACACACACACACACACACACCACACACACACACACACACACACACCACACACAGACACACAGACACACAGACGCACACACAGACACAGAGACACACACACCACACACACACACACACACACATGCACAGATATAGCAGAATCAATGTAAATGTACCGTGCTATATGCATACTCACTGTGAATGTATTGTATGTTTTATGTGTTGTACAGTTTATGTAACATATTCAGTGAACGGGAAGCAACGAAATGATTTATTCTGTGGACAAGTGCTGTTACACAGACAATGAATGGAAAGATGCGATGGAACCCGTAGACACGTCCCACTAAAGTGAGGTTTCAAGCCTTGGCCAGATGTTTGACCAACCACCTTCATCCAGATGAAAACAACATCTAGATGGACTGAAATGTTTCTTTCCTTCAGGAAAGATTGCATTGTTGATGATTCTCTGACTGGTGTGTGTTACTCAACAGCACTGCTGGCATGGCTGCAGACTCTGAAAGGAGAATTCTGGGACTTCAGCATATTTCAGTCAATCAGTCAATCAAAGTTTCTTTGTATAGGCCTTTACAACAGCCCAAAGGGTGACCAAAATGCTTCACAGTGGAAAACAAGAAAATAACTTAAAAACAATACAGTAGCTTAAAGCAGGACAAACAATCACACTGGCACTCACACCTACGGGCAAATTTAGAATAATCAATTAACCTCAGCATATTTTTGTATTTCGCATAAATGTGGTTCATATGGCTCAAAGTGTCATGCTAACTTTGCACGCTTTGCCTTTGTTGGAGAGATTCTGGGAAACTGCGTTTAGCAGGGTAATAAACATTCGCTTTCTTCAGCTCATCTCAGGAAATTAAAACAATAACCATGAGGAATTTAAAAAATCCTGCTAATACTCTGAGAATCTGCGTTTAAATCCTCATGACTGTAATCATACACCATGCTGAAGTGCCCTTGAGCAAGATGCTAAATTCCTAGCTCTTTTAATGCAACCTTGTTTGTTTGTGAAATGCAACACTGGTGCAGAGTTAGCTGATATTTCTGATTCAAAAATAATCTAAGTAATGTTGGCACTGCAAACTCTTATCACTACGAAGTCCTGAATGACAAATGTATGACCACAGAGGAAGGAAATCTCTGCATTTTGCCGACCTGCCTGATTATTTGACCACCATCCCTAAGTCTTCTGTGTCTTACAGCTGTGTGTGCAGTTATTATATAACATGCTAATCCCTAAAACGTTGTTAGTGTTCCTCCCATCATCCAGTTTCAGTTATACTTAGACCAGATCCCTTCACATTTTGCTGAGCAGACCCCTTCTCTGCACCCCCTAAACTGCTGTCATAACAACCTCAGCCGCTGGTCTGCTGGTCCATGGTGAAGGTACAGCCACACTCTACACCTCTATATGTTTTTCTAGTTGAGGCTTATTGCTGCAAGGTTTGTTTGAAGATAGAGATTTTTTTCCTGCAGAGTCGTTGGCATGATGAGCTGCTTCTTTTGGATTTTTGGTTGTGGTCAGTGTTCAGGGTCTGAAGAGGGTGGACCAAACAGTTCAGCAGCATCAGCAGACGAACAGAGTGTTTGGTATTCTGTGTGTCTTTAAGTGTGTTAATACGTTGAGTTAGGAGATACCTAGGATAAATCACTGTGTAGCCATCAATCACCTGGTTGATGTACAGTTTGTACACCTTTTAAAATCTCAATACTGAATTATTAGCTCACTTTGTCAGTTTCCTGTTGGCAGCTGTGCTATCTCAACCAGAGTTATGCTGGATTTAAAGTTCTTTCCTCTTCTTCTGTACATCTGCAAGGCAAACTTTATGAAATTCTTACCTGATTTTGGAGAGTGAGCTAAGCAACCCAGTGGGGGGGGGGGAAACTAATTTCAGTCACTTATATCAGTGTTCTCTCATCCTCAATACAAAAAATCACGAGCTGACATGATGATGATGATAAGTGTAGACGTAGATTGACTGGTAAATAGAGAGCTTTCCCACACAGCTCAGCTCCTTCGTTACCACAGACGTATAGTACAGCAACCAACTCACTATAGAAATTGCACCCAACCTATGGTCTTTCTCACGATCTCTCTTCCCAGTACTTGGAAATGGTCTGGCAACTAGGATCGACTTGCCCCCTTCACATGACAGGGTCATGCCATAATGTTCTGGGAGAGAACCATGCCCTAAGATCTGCAGATGCCTATCCAGCTGCATCACACTCAGCCACAAACTGTTCAAGGCCCCACCTCCAGCATTCCCCCCCAAAACACAAATGTGACATCCTAATCCCCATGCTGGATCACTTTAAAATCTTAATGTGTTCAGTTCTTTGGTTTATGGTCATATACCTGTGCTACGACCCCTCTGGCTAGGGTAGCTAGACAGTAACAGAAAGAAAGCGAAACAAACACTGAGCTCCAGAATGATAGGCGGGATTTATTTTTGAAAGGAGGTATGGTCAACAAAGTACAAAAAGTGAGGGGGTTTAAAGCAAATGGGTGCTACTAAAATCAAAGAAAAATAACAACCAAAAGCAAACTTTGCTCAAGTTGATATTACAAAACCTGAAAGAAAATAAAAGATATTTAATATGCAGAAGAGCTCTCAACCAAAATACAGGAGGTCCTCAACTTACGTCAGAGTTCCGTTCAGGAGTTGATTTTCGCCGGAAGTTGGAACTCTATTTTTTTTATATATCTATGGCATATACAGTCTATGGGCCAGCACAATTTCAGTATTGTTGTACGCCGCGAAAAACAGGCCGACGTTAAAACAATAGTTCAGCTAATTAGTTCCGTGTTGAAGGACCTTTTCCTCCCAGTCTCCTGCGCCCCCCTTGACATGCCTCTGCGCCCCCCAGGGGGGCGCGCCCCACTATTTGAGAAACACTGGATTAACGTAAGGGTGGGGGATGCCTGTCTGTGTGTTATGCACCAGTCTCAAAAGAAATAAGCTGTCAGAAAACATCTTAAGTTTTGTCAAAGTAGTGAGAAATCGGAGAGCTACCCACAATGATCCTGTTGTCATGACAGAAAATATTTGGTTTGGAGTTGTGAAAACTTTCCTAAGATTTTTATTGCTTTCAGGTGATTCGGAAGGTTAACAAGCAGCACGCCATCTTAGATGTGGATGAACCTGTTTCTCAGCTCCACAAATGCGCCTTTCAGTTCAGAGACAATCCTCATGCCTATCTGTGCTTATCTAATGACACCATCATACAGCACCAGGTGAGTTTCTCTCACTCCTTCTCCCCCCTTCTTAGTGTTTACTCTCTTTTCCAGCTCTACACCTGCTCTGTCCATCTCTGTTCTTCTTTCTAATGCTTCCATCTATCCCTACCTCATGACACTAATCATGTTGTCTCACTCCTCTTTCCTTCCCTCTAACATCTCCTCCAACCTTTCCTTCAGGCTCCATCCAGTGTCAGAGACCCCAGCAGAGTGATCCTGAATGATGGATCCTGTTGGACTATCATCGGTGTTGAAGCAGTGGAATTCACCTTTAACCAGGGCCTGGCCTGTATCCAGACACCAGTTAGTCCTTTTCCAGTTATCACAGGGCTAGAGGTGAGTTTACTGAGTAGACAGCAGCAAAGACTTACAAGAATCTCTCCGTATGCTTCTTGCGTCTGTTCTGTTGTTACTAAATTTAAAACAGAAGCTTGTCGGAGTGAGAAGCACTAAAGACAAACCTAAAACCTCACTGACTGGGAATCCACATTGAAACGAAAGCCAAACTACGCCTGGAGTGTATTTTCTTTAAATTTTACACCCCAAACATTATTTATAGTTATTGATTCATGGATTTTACTCCACCCACCTTACATAGACACTGGACTTCCAGTGCAAGTCTACCTTTACATACCGACAGATTGAGTTTTATTGGCATGCTGGTCTGTTGCCTGGTTTCCTGTAATCCTTAAAGGGGGCCATGTGCGAAAAATACTGCGTCAGACAATTAAACATGCTCTGTGTGTGTGTGTGTGTGTGTGTGTGTGTTACTGCAGGTTAACGGTGGAGGACACGTCGCCATGCTGGAGATCCACGGGGAAAACTTCAGTCCTCATCTTAAAGTCTGGTTTGGCAACAGTGAGGCTGAGACAATGTTCAAGTGAGTGAAGAGGAGAAAAAAAAGCAAAAGGAAAATAGGAGGTGTGTTAAGGTGAAGAGGTAATTTAAATGTGGAAGATGAGATGGAGAGAGTCCGAGATGTTGGATAGAAGTAGAACACACTGATAAATAACTACACAGGATGGATCTCAAGGGGGGTGCAGAGTATAGATGCAAAGATGCCTCCAACACAGGACAGATATGAGCTATTGAAAACCAGAGGTTTATACTTTCATTAAAATACATTATTTTATCACTGAAATGAAAAGGTGGAACATTTAAAGAGTTTACCTTTCTGAAAGCGTTTCAGGTTCATTTTGCGCATTCCTGCATGTGTTGACTTAGCAGGAATAATACAAATACTTGATTTACAGGAGAATACGTACCGAAATCAGCACAGAATGCCATTACTGCATTACATTCAATTATATTTTATACTGTAAACGGCTGCCTAATTTTTTTGTTTTCTTTCCACATTTCCACCCAACATCATGCTTTTGCATTGTTGAATGAGATAGTGGTGTTACTGCTTTAATAGTAGGTAATGGCACTGTTTTATAAGTCAGATAGCTTTTCAGTTCCAAACCTGCTGATTGATTTATTACAGCTATGTGTAAGTCAGCCTACACCCAAAGCTCTAATTTTTTTTGTTACATTTGATAAATTTGTTCAAATTTTCTTGATAATTACTTTAGAAACACTTCTATTTGTCAGAAAATTAAGAATATTAAATGTAAAAAAAAAAGGTAAAAAGTAAAGTAGCTTCAGATGTAGTAAAGAATTTTGTCATGTTGCTCTAGCTCATGCTTCATTTAGCTTAGTTCACTATAACTTCCAAACAGCTTGGCCAGTACAGTGCTTTCAGGTAATGCACATTGTAAATCATTCGACTAACATTGAAGAGATGTGTCAACCAAGATATTCCAACAATGTCCAGAACCTTCAGCATCTCAGTGCGAATCTCATCCACACCTGCCACCAAGGAGCTTCTTAACCACCTCTGCAACTTCTATCACGGCTATGGACGAAGGTTCCCCCAAGTCTTCACTCCTCTGTATTGGACGTTTTGTCTGGGTCAACAGTTCTCCACCCCTACTGTACACATCCTGGGCGAAGCTCTGCTTCCCCTTCCTGAGTCATCAAATGGTTTACCAGAATTTCCCCGAGGCCAACCAAGAGTCCTTCTACATAGTCTCTCCGAACTCCTCCCACACCCGAGTTTTAGTTTCCACGACTACCGCAGCAGCAGCCCTTTACAAGGCTTGCATTTACCAGGTCTGTCTGGCAGCCTTTGCCGCCATTGGATCTAACTCACCACCAGGTGTGATCAGTTGACAGCTTTGTTCCGCTCTTCACCCGAGTGTCTGAGATATGCAGCCGCAGGTCTGACGATACGACTGGTACCAGGTACACTTATGAGCCACCTTATGTTTGAACATGGTGTTTGTTATGGCCAGTCTATGACTAGCACAGAAGTTCAACAACCAAACACTACTCTGGTTCAGACCGTTCCTCCCAATCAGTCCCTTCCAGGTTTATCCATCATTGCCCATGTGAGCGTTGAAGTCAACCATTAGAACTAGTCCACAGGCGGCACCCCTTCCAGGACACCACCCAGAGACTCCAAGAAGTATGATTCCTCTGAACTGCTGTTTGGTGCATAAGAACAAACAGAGTTTTCCTTTCTGCAACACTCAGTCACAGAGAGGTGACCTTCTCATTCTCTGAGAACTTCACTGAAGCAATGCTCAGCCAGAGGCTCATGAGTTTCCCCACACCTGCCCAGCGCCTCTCACCCTGAGCAACTCTGGAAAAGAGAGAGTCCAAACCATCTCCAGGAGCTTGGTTCCAGAACCCTTGTTGTGTGTGGAGGTGAGCCCAACTATCTCTAGCCGGTACCGTTCCACCTCCCGCACCAGCTCAGGTTCCTTCCCCGCCAGTGAGGTGACGTTCCACATCCCCACAACTATTCTATGCCACCAGTGGGCGATATGCCTAGGTGCCCACTCCTGCCTACTGCCCAGTGGGCATGGCATCCAACCCTGATTTCCGATGCTCTGAATGGTGAGACCAGTGAGCGGCGGCCCCATGTTGCTTCTTTCCCTAGGTTTGAGCGAATTGTAAATATAACCATTTTAAACTTTAGGTTCAATTAACTAGACATGAACAAAATTCACAAGTAAACTAGAGAAGATGACGATTTGACTCAATCTCTCTATGATGTTTTACAGTGAAGAGCAATAAACTAACTCCTGATATTAGACCTGTAAAACATGAAAAACACCTGAAACACTGCATCTGACTCGCTGGGTTTTCTAAGTTATCATTTGTCAGTATACATGTCTCCTACTGAAGAAAGTGACCCGAAACCAAAAAGGGGGGAAGAAACCTAAACACGTCTACAAGCAATTTTCCACTACAACACTGCCTGTAGATACTCATAGCAACAGATGCCATTTTATTGTCCGGTTGCTCTGTTGTGTGGTTCCCTTTAATCCAATAAAAAGGGCCATTTGGGGAAAAACACTGTCAGATAATTAAACCTGTCATTCACGTCTGGCTCCATATTTGGCTTAAACACGTATTAAAATGTGTTCATCTCTAGATGAGCAAAAGTTTGTAGCTGTGAAAACATTATATGATTTTTTAAAAATTATTTTGAATTTAATGTGGCATTAAACTTGAACAAACTTTGTTGAGTCTGACTTTGATTAGTTTCTTAACATTCAAATATCTACCCACGGTTTCTAGTTGTGTACGCTGATCTTATGAGTGATTGTTTGTAGGTCAACAATCAGTCTGAGAGGCCCTATCTTTTTATTTATGACCGTTTCATGCCATTTGCTCTCATGCTGCAGAGGCACCAGGTGTGGAGTTGAGCAGCACAAGAGTTAAATTAAAGTTTTAGTGATGTTGCTCAGGACTCTGTGAAGCTGGCGGCTCATAAAAGTCGGCCTAAATAGGAAGGACAAGAAAGATTTTTTATGGGATTTTCACGTAAAAATATTAAGTGGCACTTCCAGAACAAACATTATGCAACCAAGCAGATTTAACCTAAATTATGTTTCATCTGACCCAGATTCTGAAAGCAGTTATCTTGCTGTTTGTTGAGGAATTTCTATAAAACACAGCATACTTGTTGCCACTTTGTGCAAGCATTTTCCTGCCATAAAATGTGCGATGTTTCAGCAAAAGTCTTCTTATTTTCACATGGAATGTCCTGTACAAATTAATATGTTTGACTTACAATTAAATGACAGAAAATGGCAGCTACACAATTGAACCATGAAACAAATGGTGTGTCACAGTGTGTCCTGATATGGATGTTGTCCCTATGGGGAAACTTAACTTGGACTCAACGCAAAGCCAAGATAAACACCATCAAACGCAGACTGGTGGCAAATATATACACAGATACATGTAATGTACTCAAGGAGTAGTGAAAGATGCACAAATACAAATAGATGTGATCATCTGTTAAGTAGGTCAAGCAATGCAAGAAGTTGTAGGTTTATGTGGAACTTTAAAATGTGGCTGAATTTGCCTGCCTGTCTTACATTGTCTGCTGACCAGTACTTGCAATTCGTCTTGCAAATCTTGTTGTGCTGGCAATGCACAGTGAGTGCACAGGTTGGCAAGTACAGCTGTGAACAACAGTTTACATACCTTGACCATTCCCCTCAACTTGAAACAAGCTTATTGTTGCATCTCTGAACAATTCCCTTGACAAAACTGGTACAGTTGAACTAAATTTATTGGCTTCCTGACACAAATGTCTCTCTTCAGTACAGTCTACATATTCTTAATGGGTTTAAAACTTAGGCCTTATGAGAAGAAGGGAGGCCAGTCTAAAACCTTAATTCTAGTCTGATTTAGTCATTTCTTTACCACTTTTGATGTATTTTTGGAGTCATTGTTTTGTTGGAACACTCAGTTATGTCCAAGACTCAACCTTCTGCTGATGATTTTAGGTTTTCCTGAAGAATGCGGATGTGATCCTCCTTCTTCAATACTCTATTTACTTTGTAAATAGAGTTCCACTGGCACCAAAACAGATACAGAGCATAATACTGCCACCACCATGCTTATGAAAGCAACACATATCTGGTTATTGTGACCAAATGCGTCATTTTTGTTCTACCTTGTGGTGGCAGTGACACAACTGAGTCATGCACTTTGTACTCATAAACAGATGATTTTAGGATTTTTAGCTGCTTTAAAATAACTCCTAACTTGTCAGTAACTTACTTTTTCAGATTTGTGCTGAGCTCCTTAGACTTTAAAATTATGTCACAGTTGAGTTTGTGTCTTACTCTAATAAGTGCATCAAATTGGCTCAACTTTAATTAGCTCAGAGGAATCACCAGCTGTAGTCAATCATAATCACTTACAAGATGTTAAGAGGTCATGAAAACTAAGAAAATTAGATTACCACAACTTTACACAGAAACTGATAATTCAAGTTGCTTGAAGTATTTTTTGACCCAGTAGTTTTTGGCATATTTACAGAAGACTTCTAATAAATCTATAAAAGAACCAGAATGCATACGGTAATTGTTTTTTGTGACAAAGATACGTTTCAGTGATTCCATCATAGTAAATTAGGGGTTACAGGAGTCACTGTAAATTTCTCCTTTTATTTTCAAAGTAGAAATTGTGAAAAAAAAAAGATTTGCTGCAGTGAAGTGTCTTGTTTTGTCCTACCAACAGTCCAAAACCCAACAATATCCAATTTTCAATACATACAATGGGAAAAGAATTGATCTTCACTTTAGAAAAGCTGTAGAACTGATGCAGTTATCTTTGTTTCCTTTTCATTTCTTCATTCTGGGTCAAAGTTGAGTTTTGGTTTTGTTTTTTATTTGTTCACTACAAAATTCCTGACATCTCTAGGGTAAAAAGATGAGCAGTTTTCCCAACAACTTTGACTAGAAGTATTGTTGACACTCATGACATCCAATTTGCTGAACTTTCCTCTTTACCTGTATTCATCCGTTTGGAGAGACTGAGCCAAGACTGGAGCTGAGCAGCATAAAGGGGCTTATGTTATCGTCAGACATCAGTAAGAGGAGCTCAGCTTGGCTCTCTGGGAACAATCCTCTCTCTGACACTGTGATTTACAGAAGGGCGCTGCAGAAACTTGACATTCAGGCGTCCCCCCTCACAGAATCTCATGTGACGCATTTCAAATCAAAACAGGCCCTCTGACGTCGGAACCCACCTCAGATCCCACACCTAAAGTGCTGAGGCATCGTAAGTCAGGGTCTCTGGCTTAGAACGGCTCGCCACGGGCTTCTGCAAATATTCCTCCCATCAGCAGCAGCAGCAGCAGCAGCATCGAGGAGAAGCTGTTTAAACAACACAGTCGTCCACAATGTGCTGTTTGTACGAGAAGCTGCAGCCAATTAGGAACATGATCTTTCACAGCCATGCAGGCCAGAGGAATAGTGTAGGTTTGAATGAAATACCTCAAAGGCTCACTACCATTTCACATCAGTTGTGCTTATTCTGTCACATAATCATGCAATTATCTACTTTCACAGTTTGTTTTTTAGTATTTTTTGCTGCTTGTTAACTTAAGACAACCTTGTGAAAAGGCTTGCATTGTTAAAAATGATCACATTTGGAAACTTGTTCAAAATCATGTTAGGAACTGTTTTACAATCAAACAAATGTCAAATTAGACAAATAATGAAAACAAACTCCAAACAAATCAATAGGACAAAGATAACTGTACATACTGGGGTTAGAGCTTGATCATTGTATTTAAGGTGTAATTTTACCTGAGTAATTCACATACTTGTGATTGAAGCACTAAAAAATATATATATAAAATACTACTTCACCAGAATATAATACATATTAAAGCTGAAACCCTGCAGTGTTATAAACTGCAGAATTAAACCTAACAAATATGAATATTATAGATATAGCTACACCCTACAGCCTTATTAATAATGGAGCTAAATCCAACATATCCTTTATGTTAAGTGTAATTTTAAGTGTATTGTTTTGTGTTTGTAAGTTCAATGACCTGATCACTTAAAGATCCCCTATTATGCAAAACTACAGGTTTGTAATTTAATTTAATTTAATTCTATCTGTCAGAATATGTTTACATGCTTTATTGATTTAAAAAAAAAAACACATTTTTTTTTGTACATTGCTGCAGCACCTGTCCTCACCATCTGCCTGAAACGCTCTGTTTTAACCTCTGATTGGTCACCTGACCAAAGGGAGACAACACTGGTTACATACTGTAAGTCCAGATCTATATGTGGAAGCAGACAGATGCAGCTCTATTGTGGAAACGGTGGTAGACTAGGGGGGAAATGCTCTTTCCTGCTTAAGAGCCAAACTTGCTGTTAGACAGGAATTATTCAAATTTGTCACGTGATGATGTAAACAAGTAACGGCAGAAAAACCAGGAGTTTCAATGAGGTGTTTTAAGCAGGTAAAGAGCAGTGTTTTCTGTGGGAGAGAAGAACTGTGGTGTGGACTGTATACTTACGCATGAAAAACAGCTAAACACACTAACGGAAATGAAAAACTGAAAAATCTAAGTATGGCCTCTAATTAAAGCACTGTTCACTACATTTATGTGGTAGCCTTCACTTTCATTCATGTGTGGTCATCAAAGTGTCCACACTTCTTTCAGCTCTTTACCACCCTCTGAAACTTCTTCAAGCTTCCACTTTTATGTTCTTCTAATTTTTAGAGTTGCACACACAGATGATCATTTAAGGCTGTACCAGTGTCATCTTTTCCTCAGTCCAGCTGAAAGATTTGTTTCCACAGCACCACATTTTCTCACTTCCATCTCCTCTTTTCCCTTCTCAGGTCCCCCAAATCTCTGCTCTGCGTGGTTCCTGATGTTTCTGTCTTCAGTGACAGCTGGCTTTGTCTACGACGCGTCATCACCGTTCCTCTGTCGCTCATCCGGCTGGACGGCCTGATTTATCGCACGACCTTCAGCTTCACCTACACCCCTGAACTCCAGCCGCCTCCGTCTGTCCGGGGAGCGGTGGGGGGAGGGAAGAGAGAAGGAGGGATGGACAGAGGCCAGGAGGACATCCTGCTAGAGACCATCCATCAGGAGTTCACCAGAGCCAACTTTCATCTCTTCATGCAGAGCAGCTAATCTGTCCTCAGGAGACCTTTTGATCAGCAATCACAGTCCGACCATCTGCTTTTGGATCAGTGTTGGTCCCATGTCACTCTGCTATGTTCAAACTGATACAAGACCTCAATGTTCCCTGTTTATTATTCTCATCTTTGGTAATAGTTATTCTGTAGATTCACTAGATATGCTGTAAAGTCTATTTATTATTACTGAGATGAGATACTTTGTAAATTTTTTGGGGAAAAAGGCTCAAGCAGGGTCATAAACATCAAAGTTTTGTTGAGGGTCTCATTCCCAATAAAGACAAACATTTAAATGTTTGTTTCCTGTATATGAGGTATGATCAAGAAATTCCAGGACTGTACCAGGATCAATTTCAAGCAAAACCATATCTAATATTAATTTGGTTGCCATCCCCTTCAAAGTAGTTTCCATCTGCAGAGATGCAGTCAGGCAGCCGTGATATCATTTAGCTCTGCTTCTGCCATGTATGGAACACTCTCTGGAAAACCACATTTGCAATTTCACAATGCATCTCAACATTATACAGACAGTAAACATCAAATTCAGTGTGAAACTGACCACATCTTCCTTCCATTATCTGTGTTTCTGTTTTCTTCATGATGGGAAGCAACAGCAGCCGTCAAACATTAACCTACCACACTGAAAATGTCAAGCTTTTCAGAGGGTTTGGATCAAGCAGTGAGGCAGCCATGGTGTTTTTTGTGGTGGATTATTGGCTTTAATGATTTTCATCCCCATGTAAGCAAATGCTTCACCTCAACAATTCCATTCATTATTTTAAGACAAGGCAGGTTTATTTGTATAGAACAAATTCATACACAAAGTAATTCAAGGTACTCTACAGTGGCGATGAAATACATTCAGAAAAATGCTTTAAGGTAGACCTGCATTAAAATCATCAGAAATAAAACATAAAAGTAGACATTAAGATCATAAAAGTGCATTAACAGGCAAGAAAAGAGATTGAGCATCTAACAGAAAGCTGCAGTAAACAATCTGGTTTTCAGGCCTGATTTAATAAAAGAGCTGACAGACTGAGCAGACCTCAGGTGTTCAGGAAGTTTGTTCCACAGATGAGGAGCAGAATAGCTGAAAACAGCTTCACTATGTTTGGTTCTGGTTCTGGGAACAGAGTAAACCTGTTCCTGATGACCTGAAGACTGGATGCTTCATATATTAAGAGAACACCAAGAGAACTTAGCCGCACCCACAACAACTGTGATTGAATTAAAGAAATACAACAAGCTAGAGTGTTATTGTCCCTCAGACCATAATGTTCTACAGAAGCTAAGTGAGACTCCACAGTGTCAGAGGTCTTATGGGTCAGACTGTTCTGCAGGAAGATCTACAGGTGGTTTTAATGTTGTGGCTGACTGATGTATGTATTAAGTTTATACAGATATTGTTGGCTGCACTTGTGGTTTGAATTCAAGTCTCTATGGTGCAAAACATGTGAGGAGCTGCTCTGAGGCCGACCATGACCTTTAACCTCCACAAGGGTTGGCAAGCCAGTAGAGACTTTCACTGCAGAGAGTTGTGAAGTAATAAATATTACTTTTTCCTTGGCCAACAATAAAAAACAAACCTGTTTATATGCAATATACATTCCAGAGTGTCTGTGACAGGAGGTAAATGCATTGAGTAATCACTTCAGCCATTTCTGTGGCCACCAGAGAGACGTCCAGTGTTGAGCATACACTGTGTTCAGTGTCTCTGTGGAGGCAATAAAGAGGAAAGAATGAACCCAAAGAAAAAACGAGTGCCTATAGAAGACTGGACTGCGTGAATGCAGCGAGTTAGAGGATGTTTTTCTGGAGATCTGAGGGCAGAGTGTACTGAGAGAAAGCAGCAGTAAAACACCGTCTGCTCCACCATTCGATCTACTGAGAGACTCGATATTCTGTGAAAAGATGGAGGCTGAAGTGTAATCTGAGTGTGATTCATCCCCGGGTGTACCTTATGTGTGTGAACGGCACATTGTTACTCAGCTGTAACAGTAATAATTCATGTGGGTTCAGTAGTGAAAGAGCAGAATGGGATGCTCCCAAAGGATCTCTCAATGTGTTCAATGACTTTACCATCAGAGGTTTGAGGTGTGATGTAAGAGACTCAGCAGATTTATAGTTGAGTTCACTTTAGGCAACACTGTAAAAAAAAAAAAAAAAAAAAAAAAAAGCAAATTATCAAACAGAGCAAGGCCAGGCTTGAATGTTTATCAAAATATTAAAGGTCATGAAATTATATCTTTTCTCACCAATCATGGTGGTGATATTTGATGTACAGATATCTGTTTCTGTTGTGTTTGTTTTTGGTTCATAGTTAAATGTTTGAAAAATGTGTAATTCTGAAATGACTGTGAGGAATCAGGTTTGGTTTAAAAGAAGTCAAGAGTTTGGAGGAAGATCAGTATTTTGTACTTGGCATTTCCAGTTTATCCCTTTGAACCTCATGTAGTTTGCTGGCTATTTTTTGCTTCTGTGACATTTTTACTCACTGTGGACTCCTTTTTATCTGCAGTATCAAGTTCTGCACCTCTATACAATCATGACCAGAAGTAGAGGGAACTCAAAAATATCATATGTGCAGTATGACACACTTATAAGGACATACACTAGTTAGTAGGTTTTTCTGTATTTTCATGAGTATTTACATTGTAGATTCTCACTGAAGGCATCAAAACCATGAATGAACACATCTGGAATTATGTAGTAAACAAAAAAGTGCGAAATAAGTCAAAACATGTTTTATATTTTAGATTCTTTGTTTTTAACACTCTTGTTATTCTCTGGATGAGCTTCATGAGGTAGAACCTGAAATGGTTTCCAACAGTCTTGAAGGAGTTCCAGAGATGCTGAGCACTTGTTGGTCCTTTTGCCTTCACTCTGTGGTCCATCTCATCCCAAACCATCTGGAAACATTAAATGAGAAGGTGTGTCCAAACTTTTGACTGGTAGTGTATATTCCTGACTTGAAGATGAACATCTGGGGTGCCCAGATAGCTCAGCTGGCTGAGTGGGTGACCCATAAACAGGAGTTCTAGTCCCAGACACAGCGGCATGGGTTCGATTCCAGGTCACAGCCCTTTGCTGCAGGTCTTCCCCCATTCTTCTCCATACTTTACCATCTGCCTCTACTAACTTAACTAATAAAGTGAACAAAAGGCCCAAAAAATAACTCCAAAAAAAGGTGCACATTTTAACATGGCTGTCTACGGACACCGACTCTTTTGGTGGTCATTTGAGGATCTGCAGTTTGTTTAGTTTCATTTTTTAGCCCCAGACATACCAGAGGTGGCTGCTTGAAAGCTGTTAGATACCAGCGATTGATTTAAGAACATCTGCACATCTGTGGTTGCTTCAAGCTGCTTGGGTCAGCAGAGATGAGCAACAGAATGCTGATGTTTTCTCTTTAAATCCGCATCATTTTTGGGTTTGATTCCCGCTCATGGCCCTTTATCGCATGTCTTCCACCCACTCTTCTCCCTAATTTCCTGTCTGTCTCTCAACTGTACCTATCCAATAAAGCCAAAAGGCAAAAAAAATACTTTAAAAAACAAAAAAAAAGCAAAGGAGCCTGTTTTAATTTATTTCAAACTTTTTTTGTTTACTATATAATTCCATATGTGTTCACTGATAGTTTTGATGCCTACAGTGAGAATCTACAATGTAAAAAATCATGAAAACAAGGAGAAACCAGGGTGGGCAACCCATAAACAGGAGCTATAGTCCCCGATGCAGAAGCCTGGGTTCGATTCCAGCTCACAGCCCTTTACTACAGGTCTTTCCCCCGTTTTTCTCACTATTTTCCTGTCTGCCTCTCTACTTACCTGTCAAATGAACCCAACAAAAAGCCCCAAAAATAAAGAAAAACCATTAAATGAGAAGATGTTTCCAAACTTTTGACTGGTAGTGTACAACACTGTTCCAAACAGCCACTTTTCTCCATACTTGTCTTCTCTCTTCTGTGTAAACACAGTCTGCAGTTCAGCTGAAAAACCCTTGAATTTTATCATGTCATTGTTGGTGGTAGCTGAGTCACTAACAATTACACAGTAGTGGCAAGGAGGCCAGAATTATTAGCTTTTTTTACACAATCTCTTTAGTGCAAATTATATATTTTTGTTTTTTCAAAGAAGAACATATGCTGTGCATATGTTTTAACGTTTATATTTTCTTCTAACTTATATGATATGCACAGCATATATTTTATAAAGTTAAATTATCTTAATTAATATCGCTTTTCCAAATGTTCATGTTTTTCAACTTTTCTCAAAGGATCAAACTAAATTCACAAGTAGGAACTATTTCAGTAGCTCCAATTGCTTGTAGAAGTCAAAGCTTCAGCTGTAATTTATGAGAGCCTTAAGTTGCAGGAATTATTTTGCCAAAAACTTTCAGTGTTTTAAGGAGAAAAGAGGCTCCCTGCCTGCAGTACACAGTAGAACATGTGGCTGCAGGGCACTGACAGGGTTCCTCTGGATCTAGTCCGATACATCCACACCTCCCTAATACTTTGTCCCTTTCAGCCCTCATCCTTGCAATGTTAATCCAGTTAAAAGTGTCTGGCTGCAGCCAAACTCATCAAACCAACAAATCCGATTACACTCAACTCTGTTTTACACTTTGTTCCTAACGTATGTTTGATCTTTGGAAGTTATGAGTAATGAAGTTTGTGGTCAAAAGTCCAACCAAAATGCTCTTTTGTTCCAACCAAGTGAAGCAGGAGGTAATAACACAAGCATGACAGGACCTCCCACATGGCTGCATCGCTCTATAGTAAACCCAAATTTCATTGCCTTTTCATCCTTCACATGCTTCTCATTCTTAACGTGGCTGCTTCTCATCGACTCAGACATTATCTGAGGAAGTTCTTTCTTTGTTCAGATCAGCTGTTTTCAGTGGTTTAATATGTGTGATAGCAGGCAGCCACAGATTACTTTCTGCCAACGCAATCATGTCCATGTTTTGGTGGTTTCATATCATTCAAAGTGTGAGCAGCAGACATTAATCTGATGGTCTGAGATGAACTCAGCAACTAGACAGGAAGCAGTTCTGTGTTCTTACGGTACAAAGTCAGATTCGAAAAGAAAGAAAAGTCAGATTAAAAATGTATGTTTTATTAGTAATATTTGGAAAACCACTTTGGAACTTCACATTTCTGTCTCAAACCAGCTCAATGACTTCTAAAAGTTTCGTGAAAAAAATTTTTCATTTTCAGTTGTTTTACAGGTTAGCACTGTCGCCTTGCAGCTAGAAGATCCCCGGTTCATGTCCCGGCCTTCCTAGGATCTTTCTGCATGGAGTTTCCATGTTCTCCTGTACATGTGTGGGTTTTCTCCAGGTTCTCCAGCTTCCTCCCACAGTCCACAAACATGCTGAGGTTAACTGGTGATTCTAAATTGTCTGTAGGTGTGAATGTGAGTGTGATTGTTTGTCTCCATGTGTAGCCCTGTGATAGACTGTTACCTGTCCAGGTGAACCTGTGATAGACTGTTACCTGTCCAGGTGAACCTGTGATAGACTGTTACCTGTCCAGGTGAACCTGTGATAGACTGTTACCTGTCCAGGTGAACCTGTGATAGACTGTTACCTGTCCAGGTGTCTCCTCCCTTCACCCTCAGTCAGCTGGGATAGACTCCAGCTCCCCATGACCCTGATGAGGACAGAGCGATGTATAGATGATGGATGGATGTTTTCCAGTAAATTAAGCTACATGACAATCTATATCATGAGGTAAATCAGCTGTACTTCATTCAACTTCAGTATTTGAAGGCTGCTTGCATCTTAACGCATCGGCAATGATTGTGCAGTTGTATAACATGAATTATGGTCAGTAATGAAAACTATATACATATATGTACACATATACATTAGGTACATTAGGCTAACAGTACTTAGATAACAGATCGATTATAGTAAAGTTTGGAGGGTTGGACTTTTTGTTGTAACTGAGTATTTTAAAGCTGTGGAAGTGCTGCTATTACTTGAGCAAATGATTTGGCTATTTCTTCCAACACTAGATATCTGATTACAGACTTTACAGCAGCCTTGGTGAGCTTGACATAGCGGCACATGAACCACTTCTCCACCTGCTGTAAGTTCTGGTTGGATCAGCCCTCCAGCTAGATGAACCGCCACAACAGCAATCTGACAGGCCTGCAGGTAGGAAAACACAAGGAGGGGCAGGCTGGAGCTAGCTGGCTAACACTGACTGGAGTTTGTTGCATCTTTAAAGCAGGATCCATACTCAAAGGAAGCCATCGGCCACACAGGAGAGTGAGAAGAAATTGGACAGTCCAGATGTTCAGGCTGATTGAGATTTGTCCACACATTTAATATTTTAAATCAGTGGATATTATTTTGTAAAAATCTATTTTCACTTTGACACAAAAGACTTATTTTTCATAAATTCCTGTGAGAAAAACCAAAATAAAGTGACCATGGTTCAGTGTTGGAAAGAAATAAAAAAGAAATAAAGGGTGAAAATTTCCAGTGGGTACTCTATAGAGTATGTGGTGCTTAATTTAGCATCCAGGCAACCAGGGCAAGCCTTCACCTTCCCTTCATGCCTCACGTGTTTGATATTCAGAGGGGAACAGAACGGCATGTGTCTTTCTTCCTGTACTCCTTCTCCCTTCCTCTTCTCCTCTTCCTCATCATTAGCAAGACAAACATGTGTGAGAGAAAGGAGGAAGGAGACGGACAGAAACACAAGACCATGCGGTCTGTGTGCTCCTAATCTCTATCATGTGGGAGAAACTTCAAACTGAGAGATTCACGTGCCCAAAACACTGACGCCCACCACGTTTTCCCTCCATCCTGATGAATGAGAAGCCAAATGAAAGAGCCCATTTGTAGGTTGCCATCTAAAGGGACACACCCTCATTCTTCATTCAAACCTTCTTCTAACTTCCTGCACTGTTACATAAAGAAAAGAATCCAATGACTTTAAACTCACCCTGAGTGTCGTCTTTCTTTACCACCTAAAAACAGGAAGACAGACTGTAACCACGAAGTCACACCAGTCGCTCTGTCTTATGCTACTTTTAAGTAAAATTAGATGAAAGACAGCCTGTCTTTGTTACATAATATTCAAATAAAGTGCAGATTTTTAATCAGAATCTAAGATGTCGTATTTGTTCAACAGACAGGTTACTTGCCACACTGAAATACAGTGTGTTAGGAATTATTACTGTTTTTTTTCATTTAAGTAAATTATGGTAAACTGTATTATTGGTGTTACTATACTACTCAGTTGTTCACTCAGCACACAAGCTTTGCTCTCTTTATGCTGCTGCAGTTGCTCAGTGTTTTCACAGGGTTAGTACCATCTCAGAGCCCTGATTGCAGTATTCAGCTGTTTTAATACCTCCATCTACAAGTTAAAAGCAGTTTTTTTTTTTTTTAATGTGGATGTTTTGTGGAAAACTAGTAACATGTTCCAGACATGGCAACATACAACAGTTATAAACCCAAAAACATCATAACTTTACTGTCAGGACTGACAACATAATGAAAAATGTGAAATTATTCATAGACAGCAGGCTAAGCAGGACATTCTGGACATCCCTGTCTCCAATAACATTCTCCACCTCCTCCTGGGGAATCCTGAGGTGTTCCCAGGCCAGATGAGATATACAATCCCTCCAGCAAGTTCTGCATCTACCCCGGGGTTATAACTAGAAAACCTCCAGATGAAGATGCATAGGAGAAGCCTTGACCACATCAGCTGGTTCCCTTTGACTTGGAGGAGCAGTGACTCTATTCTGAGCTCCTCCAGATGTCCAGTTCCTCACCACATCTCTAAGGCTGAGCCCAGACATCCTACAGGGGAAACTGCAGACCTATTTTTTTAGTCACAGCACAGACCTCATGACAGTAAGTAAGGGTAGGAACATACACTACCAGTCAAAAGTTTGGGGTCATCCAGACAATTCCATGTTTTCCATGAAAACTCCCACTTTTATCCATGTGCTAACATAACTGCACAAGGGTTTTCTAATCATCAATGAGCCTTTCAACACCATTAGCTAACACAATGTAGCATTAGAACACAGGAGTGATGGTTGCTGGAAATGTTCCTCTGTACCTCTATGGAGATATTCCATTAAAAATCAGCTGTTTCCAGCTACAATAGTCATTTACCACAATAACAATGTCTACACTGGATTTATCATTCATTTATTGTTATCTTCACTGAAAAAAACTGCTTTTCTTTCAAAAATAAGGACATTTCTAAGTGACCCTAAACTTTTGAACAGAGGTGTAGATTATTACTAATGCTGTTCCCATCCATCTGTCCATCTTATACTCCTTTTTTATCATCACTTCTGATTAAGCTCCTGAGACACTTGGACTCCTTTGGTCCAAACCTGGTGGGAGCAATCCACCGTTTTCCTGTAGCCTCAGATTTGGAAGTCTTAGAAATGATCTCCTGACTGGTTCAAAGTGGGGTTCTGGAGGCTAATGTGCTAACTTGGATCTTTAAAAAAAAAAAAAGTTTTTCTGCTAATTTAACTAATGTTGTTGAAGACAAATGTTTTATGTTTTCTGAAGAGGGATATGACAGTAAAAGTATGAAAACCACTTGTGTTGACAAAGCTAAAAACATAAACTGACGCTGTCGGAGGCACATCTAAGTCCTGACGGGGCAGTAAAAGGAATGGGTTAAGGTCAGGATTAGACGAAGTATTAACGTTATGAATAAGCTGAGAGTGAAGGTCACGGTGTTAATGTAAGTGATTCATTTTAGGTTGAAGGATCTGGGAAACAGGATTAGAAGAATCCTTTCTGTGAGAACACGTGTACACGTGTGCGTGCAGGATCAGTGTTCTAGAGGGGCCCTCGACCTTCTCCCTCCAGTTTCAGCACTCATATCCTGCACAGTGTGGTCGAGGGGCCCTGGTCCCTCCGGCTTCTCTTTGTGTATTACAGTTGGATAAAGGAGCCTACTGTCCTGCCCCGCTCTGCTTTACCACAGTCCTCTTCCTGCATATCATCACCTCAACATCACTGTGATGGACAGGCCACAGGGTGAAAAACGAGAGAGAGAACACGAGAAAATACAGGGAGGCGAGAAACAGGGAGAGACAGATGCAGGAGGCAAACGAAAACACACCAGAAGAGCATCTAGAAAGAAAATGATTGGAAACAGACAGGGAGGTTTGGGAGATGAAGAGACTGACAAAGATGGTTAAGTCACTGAATGGAAGGAGAATGCCAGAGTAAAGCTAAGTAAAAAGGAAAGATAGAACCGTTTAAGGCATCAGCTCAATGTTATGTCCAAAGAAAAGAGCATATAAAAAACAAGAAGAAACAATAGATGAAGCTCTCTGGTCAACATAAAGATGTAACGGTGTGTCCTCAGTGTAGGAGATGGAGCTCATCAGTGGACATGTCCTGCTGCTCACAGCTGTTCAGCTGCTGGTGGTGACAGCAGCCATCAGTGAGGAATCCTCCTGTCAGAGCAACTGGAGAAATATGAGCAGAATGCTAATTGTTAGAAGCTAACGGAGCATGGGAAATATGGCAGGAATGCTAATGATGGTTAATAGAGATAATACCCAGGTGGGAGTGTAAGTCATGCCCTGGAACAAAGGGGGATTCGGGGGAAGATGATGGGATGGCCATGTATACACACTGAGCGGACAGAGTCTTCAAAGCAAATGCTTTTTTCCACAAAATGATTCTGTGATTGAGTGATGAGTGTATCCAGGTGAAAGCTGCGGTTTCCCTGTGGTCACAGTCTAACTCTGCTTTTCAAGATTATTCCTCACCTGCAGCACCTCTCCTCTGGTTTATTAGAAGGTTCACCTGTCAGTCACTGACACATGTTGGACTGGTTAGTGGTGAGGAGTGCTTTTCTGACTTCTGTGATAATTTACACTACCATAATAAAAGTTTGGGGTCATCCAGACAATTCCATGTTTTTCATAAAAACTCCCACTTTTCTCCATGTGCTAACATAACTGCACAAGGGTTTTCTAATCATCAATGAGCCTTTCAACACCATTAGCTAACACAATGTAGCATTAGAACACAGGAGTGATGGTTGCTGGAAATGTTCCTCTGTACCTCTATGGAGATATTCCATTAAAAATCAGCTGTTTCCAGCTACAATAGTCATTTACCACATTACAGTTTTTCTCAGTTGCTTTGGTACATTTCTCAGATCAGAATTGAAATTCTCTAAACTACTTGTTCAATCTCCACATTATTGTGTCACTTGTGAAAATCAAAAAAGCAGTTTCTCATTTCTTTGAACAAGTTGCAAATGCTTTGGTTCATCCATGCAGATGATTCTGTACAATTCTCTGCTGTTTTCTACATTATCAGTTACTTTTGTCATGTTGATCTAAATGTATTCTAATGGGTCTCTGTTGAATAATCTCACCCTCCACAACATTTAGGCATTAGCTCATCGTTTAAGTCTTTACATGCAAAATGGTTGAACAAGTTGTCATAATATGTGAAGGATGTTTCTATACATTTCCATTAGACTTTTTTCTAAATCTGTCCTGAACTGTTAAATTGCTCCCAGGTGAATCTTGACTTTCTCCAACAAAGGGAAATGTGTGAAAGGTTAGGATTTTCTGAAATCACTCAAAGACACAAGAGAAGATATTCATGATGTGGATGAGAATTTGTGTCCCAACAGACAGGAACATCAGGAGATGTAGGAAGACTGCACTGGAATTCCTACAGCACTGCATGTACAGTACACCAAAATATTGACATATTAATAAACTTTATTAATATGTCACTTTTTCTGAGCAAAGTTGCAAAGTGCTTGTCAGAAACTAAACACTAAAAAGTATAACATCAATAAAAATTTGTGAAAAATATCATCAATCAATCAAGTGCCATGCAATTCAGTGTAGGCGATCATTTCTCTCCAGCTCCTCTGATCTTTTGCTTTCTGAATTGTGAGTGTTGATGGTTCCATGTGTAGCCATGATGTCAGTCTGTCTATCATTTCCATTCTCTGTCTGCCTCATCTTCTCGTCACATTAATTTTTCCAGTTGTGACGATATATTCCAGGGTGTCTTTCCTTAAGATGTGTCCACAAAATGTTGCTTCCCGTTTCCTGATCTAACCCTAAAAGAGAATAAAAACGGAGATCGTAAAACAAAGATAATCAAAATAATCACTCTGTAAAGCAGAAGGGAAACAAATCAAGGACATGAGTTGTTAGCAGGCCCTGAATGTAATCTGGAACAAGGAGGTTTAACGCTTCAAAAGTGATGAATGAAATATATTTTGAACTCAATACAGAATTTTACAGGTAGCTGCCAGCAGCGGCATTCTGAACAGTTTGGATTTGGTGAATGGAGCTCTGACTGATCAAGACGGGGAGAAATCATTGCTTGTATAATCTTCTGCAAATCACTGGCAGACAGGAATGATCAGATTTTGGTGATTTGTTTTAGTTGATAGAAGCATGTCTTAACACAGCATAACAGAACAACAGACTTCTTTATTGCTCTTTTAACAATACAAAGTTGAGCACATTAACTAAAACAGAGGTTTGACCTCAGAGTCCTCCAGTGTACAGGAGTTAACATACATGCTGTTGAAGTTTTGATGGGTTCTTCTACATAAAGCTAACAGATTTCAGTTCAATCCTAATCACAACAAAGCTCCCATCAGGACACTTTAAACCTGTCAGTCCATCTCAGTCACTGAATTTTTGAATAGTTTTTTGTTCAGCCATCTCTGATTTGCATGAAAACATGGACATTTATGAAAACAGTTACATTTTAGCTTAAAATATCATATGCTTTCCAAGATATTATTTTAAAACAAAAAAAAATATTTCAACTCACTCATAATTCGAGATTATTTGACTTACATGTTCAATATGAGAGATTGTGAGTCAGTGACATGGTTAGTTTCTGAGACACTGTTGTTCAAAGAATTACTAAACTAAAATTTCACAGATACCATTTTAACTATTGATTGTTTATGACAAATAATTAAAAGAAAAAGTTTTAAGCAAATCAAAAATGGTCAAGGAGAAGGCCCATGTTGCCACTTAGTCTTCATTAGGGTCATGGGGGGCTGGACTGAAGGTGAAGGCTGGGCACACCTGGACAGGTAACAGTCTATCACAGGTTCACCTGGACAGGTAACAGTCTATCACAGGTTCACCTGGACAGGTAACAGTCTATCACAGGTTCACCTGGACAGGTAACAGTCTATCACAGGGTCACCTGGACAGGTAACAGTCTATCACAGGTTCACCTGGACAGGTAACAGTCTATCACAGGGTCACCTGGACAGGTAACAGTCTATCACAGGTTCACCTGGACAGGTAACAGTCTATCACAGGTTCACCTGGACAGGTAACAGTCTATCACAGGACTACACATAGAGACAAACAATCACACTCACATTCACACCTACTGACAATTTAAAATCACCAATTAACTGTGGGAGGAAGCCGGAGAACCTGAAGAAAATCCATGCACAGGAAACATGGAAACTCCACACAGAAAGATCCCAGGAAGGCCGACATAAACCAGAGATCTTCTATCTGCAAGGCAAAAGTGTTAACCACCAGGCCACTGTGCATCCTATAGAGCCAAAGTAAGCTTGTTAAATTTGACTAAGTTAGAGAAAGAGTGAAATGAATAGTTAATTATAAGTTCAAGTGAATATTATTGTTAGAATAAATATCTTAAGATTACAGTCATAGTAACCAGCCACCATCCGTCATGTCAGCTCTTCTCCAGACAGTTCCTGTCCATCCGTGTTGGCGTGTACATCCAACACACAAACAAGCCTTCAGTCCAGTCCTGACAAGAACAAATACAGATGTACATTCCTCCTGTTCACTGCCACATAGGGAAATGTGTGTGTGTGTGTGTGTGTGTGTGTGTGTGTGTGTGTGTCTGTGTGTTGTGCTGGTTATATAATGATAGGGTTTATTTGATTTTAGAAGACTTTCTAACCATTTAGCTGTGGTATGCATGTGTGTTTGTCTAACAGCTGGATCAGAGGATGATATCTCTCGTATCTCTGGATTGTGTTTGATTAAAGTTGTGGGGACACAAATCAGTTCACACAGTCACCCGGTGGGAAATCAGAAAACAAATCCGCATGATGTAAATTCTAAAATGTTAGGGTGAAGTGACATTTAGGTAAACGTTAGTGTTCAACAAGTAGTGGTTATGGTGAGGTAAAGTCGGTATAATGTCCTCTGAAGTGACGAACACAAAGAGTTGTGTGTTTGTGTCTGCGGAAGTTATCCGGGCGATTCAGGACATGTGTACATACAGTGTGTTTGTGTTTGAACACAACAGAGGAAGCTACCCCAGATACCCAGACAGTCCAGGGTCAGATGTGGTGCTCTGCACATTGTACAGCAAAAGAATTTACAAGCCTCTGCAGACATGAAATGGCTCATATCGCCGTGTGAAAAACATTTTACGAGCTTGCAGCGAATACAATCCATCATCATCAAACAGTCCAACAAGTCTGAAAACAGCCCAGATTCTAAAAAATCACCTGGATATGGAAATACCCACTGACGTGTTATCCAAGCGTACAACTTGGTCAACAGGCTGGGTGATGCTCAGATGGAGCGCTGCCATTTATGGGTAATGATTTTTTCCAGGGAAAGTCTGTTGAGCTCTAGATGTCTGGAAATGAAACTGAGTTTTTAAATGTGAGTGCACTTTGAATAGAGTTAATAGATTTCTTTAATCCTTTAAAGCAAATCCTTTTTAGAGCCAAAGTTGTAAAAGATTTTAAAATGAACAATTCGACCCACTTTTCTGGGTAATAGATGGTATGAACATTAACCAGCTAATATGTACCACAAAACAACAATTAGTTTGGTCACTGGGATCATTTCCTCAGTTGTAGATTGAAAAAGAGACAGTTTTGTTTCATGTGAAACTGCTTCTCTATTGCACTAGTGTGCGATACGTGGTCTACACAAACAATATATTTAAGGTAAAACATCATAAATGTGGTGTAGAGGCTGGGCGCTGCTAAGAGAATCTTCCAGGACATTATAATAGGAGCAGTTGCAAAAATACATCCAGCAATTTACTTCTGCTTACTAAACAAACAAAACAAAAGATCTGGTCATGGCTAAAATTCATGCTAAACTCAAAAAAATCCCTTCCCTATCCCAAATCCCATTAACCCAAACCTTATCAACTCTACCAATCCTAACCCTACAAACCTTAACCCCAATCCCACTAACCCTAATCACCCTACTAATCCTAATTCAACTAACCCTAATAACCCTAACCCTAACCCACTCTACTAACCGTAATAAACCTAACCCTACTAATCCTAACCCTAATAACCCTACAAACTCTAGCCCTAATCCTAATAACCCTACTAACCTTAACCCTAATAACCCTACTAATCCTAATCCCACTAACCCTACCCTAATAACCCTACTAACCCTAATTCTACTAAACCTAACCCTAATAACCTTATTATTCCTAACCCTACCAACCCTAACCCTAAAAACCCTAATCATAATAACCCCACTAACCCTAATCCTACTAACCCTAATAATCCTAATTGTACTAAACCTAACTCTACTAACCCTAAAAACCCTAACCCTACTAACCCTAACCCTACGAAACCTAACCCTAATAACCTTACTAATCCTAACTCTACTAACCCTAACCCTACTAAACCTAACCCTAATAACCTTACTAATCCTAACTCTACCAACCCTAACCCTAAACCTAACCCTATCTTTCCATATGTCCACCCTTCACATCCACTGAGAAGTACCAGTTCATATATTTTTTCTTTTGGCAAAGCCATATTTAATCAGTGGAGACAAAAAATAAATAAAAAATCATAGTTAATGAGATTTCCTATGTGTCCAGACTTTAGGGACACCCTGTATATTTTTTTCGGTGCCCTCAATGCCAGACTTTCACTGTTGTTTAGCTGGATACAGTGTGGTGGATCCCAGGACCAAAAGGACAGAACTGAAACTTTGGTCCTGTGTTAACTGTTGCTGAATGGACCCAACCAAGTGTATATTTGGGTGGGGGTGTCACACACTTAAATTTTCTTAACATGTGGAAATACACTGAAAATAAATAGGATTTAACAACAAATGATTATAAAAGGATGGCTTATTTAACACCTTTTCTACTGTGTACTGGGAGGTAAAGACTGAGGGAACACAAGCTCCTCAAAGAATCTGTGGTTGTGCCCAAAGCTGAGTAGAATGACATGGGTCAGCAGTAACTATTTTTCACTATGAAATGTGGTCAAAATGTGAAGTTTCACTCGACATCTTCAAATAGTGAAACATGTTTCTCCGATGGCCATACACAGTTTAATGTTTCATTGCACAGACTTCAGTTTCGTCTCAGCAGGCTGAAGGTGCAAACTGTCGTCTGGCAAACAGATGTTTCAGAGGAACAGGTTTTTATTGAGCTAATATGTACCTAAGTGTGAGCTGACATCATGTGGGGGCCACATCAGTCAGGTATGGCCAACATCATATTGTGTGTGTAAACTCCTTCATTGATTTTTGGATCATTTTTCTATTTAAGTTTAGTTTGATGCAGTGCAAAAAGTGCAGCGGTGAACCAGTCACTGCATCAGAAAAACCTTTTAGCTCATAATGACACTTTTTGTCACTCACATCCAAATTGAGAGAAGTTTGAATTTAAACTCTGAACACATGAAGTCAGATAACAACTCGTCTTTAATATACCCCCACTGTGAGCGGACATGTGTGTTTTAATGACTGTTGACCTGCAGTGGGACTCACTGACCTTCACATCCTCCTGCCAACCTGTGAACTGGATGCCACAGGACTCCTGGGAGAACACACACAACCGCACACACACACACAAAGACAGAAGAAAATATAGAAATACATGTCACCAGATACAAATAGACTCACAAGATTCACATTCACAGCATGAAACTACAAATTAATGTGTTTTACTCACTTAGTCGCACGTGTGATGAAGGTGGAACCAGCAGGAGGCAGTGTGTCCTCCTGACCAGCTGGAAAGTCACGCTACAGTGTTAGCTTGTAGCACAAAGTGCTCAGCATAGTGGAAAGTGGAGGTTAAACTCTGTGTCAAGCTGTCTTAGCAAACTAAGCACCAGTTTATTAGGGATACCTAGTAAAATTAACTATTTGGTTTGAGTCTCTCCTTAGTGAAGTTGATGATACTCAGTTTTTGCTGAGTTTGTTGGTGTTTAATTGTATGCTGTCATTTTCTTTTTGCACCGTATCTGACGTCTCATCATAGACTGATTTTGGGGGATAGACAAATGAAACTGGTAACTGGATATAGAAGTCTGGTATGATCCAGTCAACGCATTAAACACATTATCATTTTTTTCTTATTGTAAGCTTAAAGATGGAACTTTTTGGCTTCAATTTTTCATTGAATAATTACATAATATCTAATCTACTTGTCAAATATTTCAGAATCTGAATTAATGACACGGTGAGAAATAATACTGAAATTTGCAGGATTTTATGTTCAGTTGTATTGTCATTTAAACACAGCCTCAAACTTCAATATGTGGACAAATGTACTAAAAGCAGGTCAAAAGGCAATTTTTGACCCAAAAAATGGGATGATTTGAGATAGAACAACCCTATTATGAAAACAAAATCAGCTGTAAGGTCTTAGATTAGAATTTAATGAATATAGTAATGCCTTGTTAATCGTCAATTCATGATCAGTTGATCATTTTCAGAGAAAGACAATACTGATGAGTTCCCAGGTTGAGTTGAGCAGCTCTGAGTGATGTGAGAGGTGTCTGTTAGATAACTAGTGTTAGAAACAGAGTTACAGTCTGAAGAAGGTCCAACCTCAATGTAAGGAATGTGGTCTAAGACTGTCTGACATGGCCAAAGAGAATTTCTGAGGTTAAACTTAAGGAACCATTCAGAACAAGTCAAAAAGAAGTCATAACATATATCACAAGAAAAGCCCTCAGAGAACAGTACTCTGCCAAGGCTAATCAGTCGTTGTATGATTTCCTTGGATGAAATATTAAAAAATTCGTGGTCCGCATTTGTAATAGGATCGCCATCGTGATCGTCAGCAGGCAGCTGATGTAGTGTTCACTTGTTGTCATGGTTACAGTGACACCATGCCGCTATCTCACAATGATACAGAAATCTTTAAGTGTAATGTCGCCTTGACATAAAATTAACACACCGAAGGACGTGCTGAACAAGAGCTGGTGGTTTATTAGTAGCTGTCTTCGAACTTTCCCAGAATCCCCATAACAGCTCAACAACTCTCGTGATGTCTAGTGGTGCGTCCACTGACAACATAGTGTGGGAAATTACATTCACATTCATTACATCTCCCCCTCTTTTGAGATAGGTTGTTCAAATTAATTTGAGTACTGTCCAAACCAGTCCATTTACCGTATTTGTCCAGAAAGGGTAATTAAACAAACTATATTTTACATGAAAATCAACTTAAGTGGCCCATAAAGAGCTCTACATCAATAACCAAAACAATAACATTTCTGCTTCTCTTAAGCATTTATTATTTTATAGTCTTACTTCAAAATTTAACTCATCCTGGAACATCTCACAGTACAACAAACATTTTTTCATTTCCTGACTACAGGTCTAGTTTAGGTGGTAGCTTAATAACACGACCTGAACGAGTGACTGTAACTGTCCCAGTATTTGTTGGTGATTCTCCTGCACTACTAGGAGTGACATCACTGCTTTGGACAGGTGTAGGATCTTCTGGTGACGTATCGGCGGCTGGATTGGTGGGAGCACCAGGCACTTGCAAAACGTGGCGGTGGTTACGTCTGTAACAGCCTCCTTCCGGTGTCACCACAGCATATGACCTTGGAGTGGAACAGTTACCTAGTACCGTCCCTGGTGTAGTCCATTGTCTCTCATTGTCCAGTTTCATTAAGACCCTGTCTCCAGAGTCTAGTGGTGGCAAATCTCGAACCCCATTCCTGCGGTTGTAGTAGAACGCTTGTTTCAGCTTAGCTGTAGCATCTGAAGAGCGCATCTCCTCCCTGTCTGGCCAGCTTGGATCCAGGTTAGTAGACAGGGTGGGCAGCGTGGTTCTGATCTTGCGGCCCATTAGCAGCTCTGCAGGGCTGAAACCTGTAGAAGCGTTGGGAGTGCTCCTATAGACCATAAGAGCGAGAAGAGGGTTGCTCTGCTTAAGGATACCTTTTGCTATCTGCACTGCCCTTTCTGCATGCCCATTGCTTTGAGCGTAATGTGGACTGGAGGTAGTGTGGACAAAATCAAACTCTCTGCTAAACCTCCTAAACTCCGTATAGATGTCTATTCATCCATTCAGTCTTCAACTAACATTTATTTGAATTGAAAAACTTGGATTATTGTGTCAGATATTGCTATTGGACAAAAATGTGATTAATAGTGATTAATTAATTACAAAGCCACTAATTAATTTGATTGATTTTTTTTAATCGCGTCCCACCACTAAAAACACATATTTATGCATTTTCTGCATCATGAACCACGTGTGTAGGTTGCTATGGCAACACAACACATATTGTAGTTTGTCTGTAGTAATTGTATGACTTCATTCAGCGGCTCTAACAACGTATGGCTCAGCAGGTTTGCAGGTTTATCAGCCAAGAATCTGTATTTCAGCATCTTTTGTTTCTCTGTTGCTTGCTGTGTCTCCTGTTTATGTGATTTCTGTCTCTGGTTTTAGTTGCTTCCTGTTTTACTTAAATTTTTTCGCTTGTGTGTCTTGGCTTGGCGTTTCCAGCCCCCCGTTTGCATGTTTTCCCATCTTTTCTGATTGTCCTGACCTGCCCTCATTGGTTTCACCTGTGTCTGGATTCCCAATTTGTCCTTTTTTTGTGATTATAGACCTGTCCTTCTGGTTAGCTGTCAGTCTGTCTGCTTTCCATTATGACCCTGGTTGCCCCCCGTGTTGTAGCTCCCTTCTGCATTTTTTCCTCGTTTTGTCCTTTGAACTTACTTCTGTTGGATTCTCCTTGACTCGAATCTGTAGCTACTTCTTGGTATAACTTGCTTCCCTGCCTGCCCTTGTTCTCCTCCAGTTAGTTTTATTAAAATTTCTCCTGTTTATATTTCCTGCCTCACTGTCTGCTGTCCTCTGAGTCCTCTTTCTGGAACTTACTGCAACATCAGGAAAGTTCCGCAGCTCTGGTATTCACAGGAAAATCTGGAAATACATGACAGAAAATGTTGTGTTGATCATGTTACTGCTCTTTTTTACATTTTGTACAATAAAACAGGGCAGAAGAAATGTAAAAACAAATGCAATTGTGCAGGTGGAATTAAAAACTCTTGTACACTTACAGAAGAAATCTCACCTCAGAACAAGTGCATACAAGTCATGAATCCACAAGCATAATACCACACAATATAGAGTATAATAATGTCTTACAACCCGGCATTACTGATGTCTAATTCTGCACTGCAGTGTTAATGGAGAAATGTAATTTAATTGAGAATTATTCTTTATGTGACATTTGAAGTGGTGAGGAACATTGCAGAAAAGTCAATGTGAAGTTATAGTCAGTCGTGTTTGAGCTTTTTGTGATGGATAATAGAACAGCAGTCCTCATAAATACTGTATAATTACTTTAGACACAAAATCTGTTGGTTGGGTGAGGTTAGAAGTGTTTGGGGTAGTTTAACATTATGGTTATAGAGCTGTGTGACCTGTTAGCAGATTTCAAGGGAACATCCAGTATGACCTCTGTGACTGTGTTCTAGTTAAACAGTTTTGATCTAAGGCAGAGGTGTCAAACTCATTACTGTTCAGGGGCCACATGTAGCCCAATTTGATGTCAAGTGACCAGTAAAATCATAACACAACAACCTATAAATAACGTCAACGCCACATTTTTCTCTTTGCGTCAGTGCAACAAAGTACATTGTGAAAAATTTCACATTTAATGACGTATCTTTTTGCAAAACTTTATGAACAAACTGAAATTTCTTAAGACAAATATGTGCAATTTCAACAGTATTTAGCGTAACTACTAAAGTATTTACATTTGCACTTGTTAACAAAAGGGGCACCACCTCAGTTTGTCTGAGGAAATTATTAATTTAAGCAAAATCTCAAGGAGACTCTGATTAAAATACAGTTGATCAGTCTGATATCTGAAAGTTTAGAGTTCTGATTAAATTGACTTCAGTTCCCACACAGAGACGCACGAAACCGTGAATTGGTCTAAATGAATAATATTTATTAACTATTCTACTAAGACAAAACAAGTGAGCTATATACAGTGAAAAATATAATGTGTGTGTGTGTGTACGTGCGTGCGTGAATGCGTGTGTGAATCAGATGAATATATTAAGGAGGAGGGTTATGGTGAAAGAGGATAGTTAGCGGACGATCTAACACGCTGAACCGGTAATTTGGACTACGATTGGTACGCTAAAGGGTGACTAAATTTAAATTATCAAGTTGTTACTGACATCAACCCCAGATCAGGAACAGAAAAAGGTTAACTCATTCCTACTTGGCAGCGCTGTTGTGAAGTCTCCGTTTAGCCGGAACTTGGAATAAACCCGAACCTTCTTGACGATGCAACCAGGCTTTCCTCTTCCTGAAGCGTTGTGTGGTTGCTGGGCAACAAGTTCTAACATCTAAGCTTTTTTTCCAGCCCCGTCGGGGGTCTCTGCCGACGTCTGAGGTGTTGGCACCACAGGTGAAGAGTCAAGCCAGTGTTCAGCGCTCTGTCTGCGCTTCTTCTCTTTTCCTGGGAAAGAGACGTTTCTTGTCCTGTGTAATGTTCAAAGTGACAGTTTCATGTGGATCCTAAATAAACATCCAAAAAGAAAGGACTTCTTATCTGATTTGGCCTCTTCTCTTGGCATTCCAGAGAAGCCAAGTTCTGTCTGCTCCAAATATTTTGCCTCACTTCATCATTTACAAATTACAACTTCCAGATGACAGAGTGTCAACAAAGACACGAAACATTCGGTCTCAGCTATCTGGAACTGAACAATCTAGTATTTTATTTTATGATGAAAACAACTTGTCAAGATCAAGAAATTATTTTAAATTTGCATTCATCCACATCTGTGTAGTTACTCTAACCATCACAGCACACAAAGTGGGAATTATTAAGGAAGGAGGTTAAATTATTCTCCTGCCTTGTAAATGTAGAAAATTTAAACATCAAAAAATACACAAAAGTTGTGGCAGTAGAGTGAACACATTTTGAATAGCAGTAACTTTTGCTGAAAAATTGCAGTTAATGTTTGTAATTTTTACGCTTTATGCAAAGTCATCCCGCAGGCCTTAGGTTTGATGCTTTGATGCCCCTGGTCCAACATAACATTTACTGATTTTCCTTTTCTCCTTCTCCATCTATCACTCCAGAGTCTTTGTTTTACCTAAACCAGCATTTTACATTTCAACTGTTCAGCAGAGAGCGTAGTATTGACATTCTACAGATAATTGTTGTAATTACTACAAGTGAGAAGTGATATTAAGTGACAGTGAGAAGACGTGAGGGACTGGAGGAAGAAGAGGAGACTGGAGGGGCTTTGACTGGTGATGAGGAGGAGGAGCAGGAGGACAGGATGGGAGGAGCTGCAGTCAGGGTGGGTTTGGCTGAGGAGGACAGGAGGAGGTGGACCTGAGCAGAGTGGGAGGGCAGCAGCCAGCGGAGGGCTGCCAGGAGGTGCCTGTGTGGAGGGTACAAGCTCATAGCGCTTTACTATAGCTGAGCCCGACAGCACATGCACTCACTGGTGGAGACTCATCACTGCTGCTCTTTTTGTAAATATTACATAACTGAACTGATTTGCCTCTTTGTTGGGTTAATGTTGCTGCAGCTACATAAAATGTGACATCAAAAATATACATTTAGGTGTTTATTTGACACGTTATTAGACATTAATGTAAATTAGTGCATGTTTAATAAGATAATTAAGATAATATTTAATTTGCATATTTGTACATAACTTTCTAAACTGCAAAAAAAAAATTGTTTTTACGGCAAAATTTCGGCAGCTGTGGTTGCCAGAATGCTGTTGTAAAATTACAGTAAAACATTTCTTCATTTAAGGTAAAGAAATGCATTGACAATGTTGATTTTATGGTTCAAAAAAATGTGCTTCATTCCATATTTTATTGTAACAAAAAAATGTAACCTTTCAAAACTTGAATATTTACATGAAAACACCATATAAAATAAAGTGTGTCTAACCTATTATAAATATTACAGCATTTTTTCATTGTCAGCATAACAGTTTGTGCATCTAACATTTAATATATGTGTTTTTAGCTGTGACATGGTTCTAGCTGTCATAAATATTAAAGCATATGTCTGTCATTAACACAAAAGTACATCAGTTTGACAGATACAAGCTGTAATTTTTACATGAAATAAATCAGCACAATATGTACATCTAACTATGAAGATTTGCATTCTTTTGATAAATAAATGCAAAAATTACAATATTGATGTGCATTTTTCCATTAAATAACTGTGCAAGCGTAAAGAAGTGTATATTTTTAAGAGAAAAATGTAAAAAAAAAAAATTTTCTGATTATCTTATTTATAGTGAGTTGGTGTTTCATAAGCGGTACGAAACTGATTTAGAGTTTACAGGTTTTTACTGTCATGGTTTGACAGTTTTTCACTGTAAAATTTACAAATAGTTTTCACAGTGTAGAAAACATCCATCCATCATCTATACACTGCTCAATCCTCATCAGGGTCTATCCCAGCTGACTGAGGGTGAAGGCAGGAGACACCTGGACAGGTAACAGTCTATCACAGGTTCACCTGGACAGGTAACAGTCTATCACAGGTTCACCTGGACAGGTAACAGTCTATCACAGGTTCACCTGGACAGGTAACAGTCTATCACAGGTTCACCTGGACAGGTAACAGTCTATCACAGGTGCACCTGGACAGGTAACAGTCTATCACAGGGCTACACATAGAGACAAACAGTCACACTCACATTCACACCTGCAGACAATTTAGAATCACCAATTAACCTCAGCATGTTTCTGGACTGTGGGAGGAAGCTGGAGAACCTGGAGAAAACCCACACATGTACAGGAGAACATGGAGACTCCATGCAGGAAGATCCCAGGAAGGTCAGGATGTGAACCGGGGATCTTCTAGCTGCAAGGTGACAGTGTGAACCACTGAGTCACTGTGCAGCCTTCCAGTAAACATGTAAGACAAAAACTTATTGTCTTGATGTAATCAGTCAACTGGGAAACTTTGTGATGTCTGTTACCTCGAAAAATGGCCTATAAAAAAAGTATGAGATTTTACATCACATCTTCAAAGCCTGTACAAAGGAGCTTTTCCTGTGTACTCTGAGACAGAAATCTTCCTTCAATGGCACTTAATAAATCAAACTTTCCAATTTCATTCTTATCCATATTTTGGGTTTTTTTTTCCCAGCAGGCTTCATTCATATACCATCCAAACCCCATTCACAAAACATTTTACACCTAAAAACATAGCAAACATGGATTTTTCTTTTCTTTTTCTGGCTGCTGACTGTGGTTTGTGGTTTATGAAGAGATAAAAACAGATATCCAAACACTTTCTGTGACAACCTTTTACTCTAACATGCCAACAAAAAGAAATAAGGGCTTTAAATTTATCCAATGTTTAGAGTTCTGTTCTACAAATGTATTCACATTAGCATACATTTAATGAGATAATACATCATTTGCATGTTTAGACAAAGTGTTAGAAATTAGCAATTATTTTAAAATGTTACTATTTAACTGCAGTGCCTCTTTTTAAGCTTGCAGTACCTGTTCATTTCTTTTGGCCCAACTGTTTTTCAGGAGAATCAACATAATATTGGCATGTCCACATGTTCCAAGTTGAAACAGCAAAGCTTTCAGCTACTTAATTACCCATCTAGCAGTGGTGAAACAACAAGATCATTTATTTGGTGTCATGTTTGTGTCCATCTGGAAATCATTTTTTCCTAATTTTATTCTGCTTTTTGCTCTGTTTTTGGTCTCCACCAACTTCTGAGGGAAATATTTGTCTCTTTAGGTCCTAAATACTCCACCTTGTCAGCCGGCTCATCTCTAGCTGTGTCTGTCTACTGTTTGCTGCTGAACAGGTCATGTTAAACAGATAAGCAGCAAGTGAAAACCTCCATCGCTGAGAAATGGAGCCAATGCAGATGTACCAGAAACTGCAGTTTTTCGAATGGCCGCTTTAGGCTGCTCCGAAAGCGAATTAATACAATGTTTTTTAACAGTTTTTTAATTGACCACACAGCTCATCGATATAATAAACAAGTAAATCAACTGATTAATTAACAATAAAAATAAAATAAAAAAGAACAATAGAACTGCAACCAGTGAGAAAATTTTAAAACAAGAAAAGCACTCAGAGATCCCAGTACTCCTCCAAGGCTGCTACACCCTTGAATCATTTCTGACGGCTGAAATCTTGATAGAAAATCATGGCAGAAATCACAGCACTATAGAATGTGGCCATTTAATATAGATGTACCCACAAACACAATCACCTTGCGCTGAGCACAGGCGTGTGTTCTGCATGTGTACGTTATGTACGGATACTGAATCACATGACCTAAATATGTAGCGGGAATTGATGGGACTCAGAAACACCCCCACAATCTAATCAATTGTTCCTTGGATCATTTCTGATGGATAAGTCCTGATAAGTCCTCAGTGGTGGATTTGTAGTAGAATTACAATCATGTGATCATCAGCAGGCAGCTGATGTAGTGTTCACTTGTTGTCATGGTTACAGTGACGCCATGCTGCTATCTCACAATGATACAGAAATCTTTAAGAAATCCGTGGATCCAGACTATAAGCCACATCACTGCCAAAATCTAATCACTTGGTCCTTGTCTTATTTCTGACCTTCCCTGAAAATGTCATCCAAATCTGGCTGTTTTTGAGTAATGTTACGAACAGACACAGTCACATAACTCTGCCGTCCCTTGGCAGAGTGAAAATCTTCAAAAAGTACAGTATTTGGATAGCACTGACATCATCTAACTTACAAAAATTAAAAGATGTTTTTATCCTAAAATGATTGTAGAGTACCGTATTCAGCCCAGTGGTGGCGCCGTCCTCCTCCTCACCAGAATGCTCGGTGTCACTTTTGTTGTAAACGATGAGGTTTGCATTAAATAAAGGCCTTTCTGGATGGATTACACGGATGATGAAATGCCTGGGGTTGTTGAAGTGCTGGGTAAATAAAGCTGAGTGTAAGTCATTAAGCTGTAATCTCTGAAGGAGTTCTCCGACATCTAGTCCTGGCTCTGATCGAGTGCGACGTGCTGTGTGTGGTGGACGGTGCATGGCAGACCAGACTGTATTTGTATATGGCCTCAAATATTTAAACTAGCTGAGGTGGGCCTGATTTATTAGTGGGATAACACACTTCTTAAATGTAGGAAATCACGAGATGACTCATCTTCCACTTAATTTTTCATTGTCTGTAGACTGCACTTTGAAGAATACAGCTGAACATCAGACTGAATAACCTGCCCTACCCTTCTAATGAGACAGCAGCGTAATCCACTACTGTATTTAGCTTCTGGGTCTCCAGAGAGTCCACCCTCAGAGGTGTAAACAAACTGGTGTTGAGCTGATGAATGTTCAGGTAATGGGTCAGTCAGAAAGTATAATGCTTCATTTGATACTGTGACCCACAACTTAAAAAGAATGTAGGATGGGGGAGAACAGTAAGGGAACCACTGGACCCTTAGACCTCATACCTCTGGTGATCTCGCAAAGTGTGAAGCAGTACGGAACCGACTCCGGGTGAAGTCGGAGCAAACATTATATAGATTGGATTTAGCAGTACCCTTTATGCTGTGAAAATGTGGGAGTGTTGACAGGTTGACTGTTAAAATAATGGATTAGTTCTGGAAGGCTGTTGTTGTTGTCTGCTCGAGGTTTTTTTGGTGCTATATAAATAAAATTGAATTGAATTGAATTAATTAGTGTTGATCAGTAAACATCACCTAAATAACTACTGATGACTGATTAAAGCACTATTATTGGCTTAGTAGACTCAGTCTCCAAACTGGCTTCCCCATCTCATCATTAAGTCATTGTTAAGTAAGTAGCACAACATTCTAGTCTCTTTTTCCTGCATTTTAAACACTGCACTGAAATGAAAGATGCAAAAGAGCAGCTGGTCGACTCACGAGTTCTCAAAGAAATAAACCAAGTATGATTTCATGTGCCTGAGATTAGACGTGAATCCACCTCTATCTCTGGCCTTTCCCACGACACACACACACACACACGCACACACACACACACACACACACACACACACACACACACACACACACACACACACACACACACACACACACACACACAGTAGGAGCTGTAGCTCACATGACCACCTGATGCTGCTCTACCTGACCCAACTAAAGGGGTAAATAAATTTCTGTGACCGAGCTAAAGGGCCAACACATTGTGAGTGTGCACGTGTGTGCATGTGTTGGAGATGAGGTGTCTATCTGCTCTGCCTGGCTGACTTCTTTCACTGTGAGCAGCTGCTGCGTTGCTACATTTCTCACTTTTCTGCAGAACCAGACATTAGTGATTTGTGTTCATGTCTTAGAACTGATTGTTTTCAACACTTCATGTGCATCTGATTGATTCTGTGTTAATAACTTTAAAATTGAAGCTCAACTCTACAGTTATTTTGGAAAATGGTTTAGTTAGAACTCCAATACGTCTAGCGTATTTAGATCAAATAAATGTCAATTTTTAGTAGGATCACTATCATGTGATCGTCAGCAGGCAGCCGGTGCAGTGTTCACTTGTCATGGTTACAGTGACACTGTGCCACTATCTGGCCCTGCTACAGAAATCTCTTTTTTTTCAAAGTTATTTTTTTGTCTTTTATGGTTTTATTGATAGGTGCAGTGTAGACAGACAGGAAAGGGGGCAGAAGAGTGGTGTGAAGACATGCAGCAAAGGGCCATGAGCGGGAATCCAACTCAGGCCACTGCAGCGGGGACCAGCCCCTGTACATGGGTCGCCCACTCAACCCGTTGAGCTATACAGGCGCCCACGCTACAGAAATAATTAGCAAATCCGTGGATCCAGACTATAAGCTACATTACTGCCAAAATCTAATCACTTGGTCCTTGTGTCATTTCTGACCTTCCCTGAGGTCTAAACATACCCATATTCAATGGAATATGGGTATGTTTAGACTCATGTTGTGCATCAAAGGGTTAAAAAAAATGTCATGCTGTGAACAGACAGAAAAATAGATGGATGAACATACACAAGTCATCACATAACTCTGTCGCGTTCCTTTTTCGGAGTAATAAAGTGCCTTGCAGAAAATAAGAATAAAAGACAATAAAAAAAAAAGCAAGGACATTTGAAAATGTTTGTTTGTATGCTGTCCTTGAGTGTCCAGAAAGGTGCGTTTAAATAAAATTCTCCTTATTATTTTCATTATTATTACATGTCATACCAAAGAAAATATTTGATTTCAAGCAATGTTGATAGAGCATTAGTTATCAGTAAATACAGGCTATCAATACATAAAGTAAAACATCAAGTTTCATCATGATGTCAAACATGCTATTAACAGAATTAATTTGATTAAAAAAAATAGTAATAAAATCCCAAAATTAGGTCTTCACTTCAGTCCTGAAAGAAAAAGTGACAGAGAAAGACAGGAAAGCTATCAATGGGGGCATTGATCAACTCTTGGAGCCACATAACTCCTAAATGCTGGAGTTATTTAAGGCATGAACATCCTTTAAATGTTCATCACTAAAATACAAGAAGGGACCACAACTGTCGGGGTGATAACCACTCATGTCTACCACTCTGACTCATAAAACCTGAACAGTTGTAAGAGATACTTACTTTGTCGTGAGAGATTTTAAAAATATTTATTCATTTGAAACATGAGAATTAATGTATGTTGCTCTGAAAACGATTTCTGAGGCTTTCTACGCTACCAAAAGTGGCTCTGTGAGTATTAAAGCAAAGCTATAGATTTCAAAATATTTGCAAAAAATGGTGATATATATTTTCAGTCCAACTCTAATGTTCTCGATCTGGAGCCCAAAATAAATGTTGCTGAGAAGCATCAATAGCTTTATCAGTGCAGAGCTGAGATCATAAAGGAAATGAAAAGCATACACTCTAGAGATGAGACAGTTGTCATTTAAACTAAAGAAAGCACAAATGTCAGTCATCTAACTCTGGAACAGTGGGAACATCTGGCAGTCTGTGCATGGGTGAAGTCAGAGGGAAGCAGCGACCAGCCCAGGGCCAACAGATGGAACGATGGACTGGTAATAGCAGTGGTGTTTGGTGTCCTTCATAGTATTACCTGACATGAAATCAGGATCGGGAATGTGGGTAATGTATGCTGACTCAGTAACAAGGAAACAAATCTGTCAACTGTGACTCAGCTTGAGAAAAGATTTTAGTCCTTACAGTGTGATAGATAAGTTTAGTTTTAATGGAGACAGTAAATATCCATCTAGAAAAATGCACATACAAGAAAAGCCCTCAGAGCGCAGTACTCCGCCCAGGCTGCTCAGCTGTTGGATGATTTCTGATGGATGAAATCTTGAAAAGTTGGGGGAGAAATCACAGCACCATAGAATGTGTCCATTTAATGTAGATGTACCACAAACAAAATGACCTGCTCTGAGCACAGGGTTATGTGTTATTCATGTGTACGTTATGCACGGGTACCGGATCACGTGACCTAAATATGTAGCGGGTGGCAGGAATTGGTGGGACTCAGAAACACCCCCACAATTTAATCAGTGGATCTTTGGATCATTTCTCACGGATAAGTCCTGATAAGTCCTCAGTGGTGGATTTGTAGTAGGATCACAATCATGTGATCATCAGCAGGCAGCTGACATAGTGTTCACTTGTTGTCATGGTTACAGTGACACGGTGCCGCTAGATAAAGTTTAATTTATAACAAAGTATCATAGTTTATATCCTTTTTATATGTACCAGTGTGATGGGTAAATAAAGCTCTCAGATAAATGTATCACATTAAAAAGTACAACATTCTTCTTTCAGTTGCAGTAAAAAGTAGCATGTGAAGAAAATATTGAAGTACCTCAAAATTGAAGTTACATACAGTACACGAGTAAATGTACTTAGTTACATTCTACTACCAGCCATAGTATGAAAATAAAGTTGTTGAATTTTGGATTTATACATTTTAAAAGGTGAACATTATTTACTTAATTAGCTAAAGCTGATGTAGGCAGGTGTGCTTGTAGTTAGACTCTGCTGCAGCACAGTCTAATTCTGCTGAATACTCTTCCTTGTCCCTGGTCATAAAAAGGTCTACAATGTCAGAATCAAAGGTAGATCTGTACAGAAAAATGCCAGACTTAGTTATCAGTATATCAGTTATCAGTTAATTAACACCTTTCTGTTAATGCCAGTAGTTTCTCCTCAACAGAGCATAAACAGTTCACACAGGATAATAGAATAATTAAGTGACATTAAGTTAGCTTCCTATACGTGAGGTGAGAACAGTGATGCAGGAGTTGGAAACAGAGTTAGCAGCAAATGCAGCGATGTATACATCAATGGAGCTCCAGTTTGTTTGCATTGGCTAAGCAGCTGCTCTCCCTGCAGATATGGTAGAAACTCTGGGAGAGCGAGCTGCTGACAGTGCAGCAAGTGTTTCTAACTGACAAACAGCAGCAGAGGACGTTATGTAACACACTCCAATGTGCAAACTTGCAGTGCATTGCCGCACATGGGCAGGACATATACTGGCTGGTCATACAGATGTGCACATTAGTGTTTAATTCAATTGGCTGGCTGCCTGTTAAGCCAGCTAACTCGCAAAGTCAAGCAAATTCCGTCATCCGTGGTAAGTTTTACATTTTTCTGCCAACTACTTTGGTACGATGATGTGGGTCACAGTAAACGCATTCCTGGTCAGTTTGCCACACAGGATGCCGCAAGTTTCTACAGCTCGGCTTGTGTTGGCCTCGGCCAGCCTCAGAAAGCTCCAGCATACAGGTTAAAGACCCATTCAGTCATTATGGACCATCAAACTGACAATTAGAAAAGCACTCAGAGAGCGTAGTACTCCTCCAAGGCCGCTCATTCCTCCATATGACATTGTCAGAAATGCAGACTTTTTTTTTTTTTTTTAAGAAATGCAGCATTTATTTATTAGTTATTGATGATCAGAAATCACAGCAACATAGAATGTGTCCATTTAATATATATATACCCACAAACAAAATGACCTTATGCATGTGTACGTTATGTATGGATACCGAATCACGTGACCTAAATATGTAGCGGGCGGAAGGAATTGATGGGACTCAGAAACACTTTACTCAGAAATACTAAATTGTCTATATTGCAAGGAAACATCTTTTTTTTAGCTGTCTCCTATAAAAAACAAACAAAAAGTGGTAATGTCAAAACAAAAACTATATTATCTTGCATTTCAGGTCAAGTTATTTATATCGCACATTTAAAACAACAGACTGAGCTGAAGTGCTTTTCCAGTATCCATCAGTTTAATATGTAATGCTGTATGTATCTGTGTAGCCTGACCAACTCACCATCCAGCCACCAGCTAACAGAGCCACACTGGCCTCGTTCTCCCCTCTGACAGAAGAGGAATTGTCTAAACTATTGTTGGACTCTTGTCCCACTAGCTGTCAACTGGACCCGAAACCATCCGACCTCTTACAAACCATTTCCCCAGCACTTAACCCCGCAGTAACACACATCATCAACTCCTCATCTGCTACAGGTGTGTTCCCTGCTGCATTTAATCAAGCTCTAGTCACTCCAATACTCAAAAAACCTACACTTGAGCCAGGCCAGATGGAAAACTACAGACCAGTTTCACCCCTGCCCTTCCTGTCTAAAATACTTCAGCAAACTGTCTTCCACCAAGTCTCTGCTTTCTTCTGTAAAAACAACCTGCATGACCGGAATAAGTCTGTGTTCTCCTGGAGCTGCTGGACAGTCTTCAGCTCTGTTGCTATTAGATCTGTCAGCTGCTTCTGACACGGTTAACCATCAAATCCTCCTCTCCACACTCGCTGAGCTTGACATCTCATGATCAGTCCTCCACTGGTTCATGTCCTACTTCTCAGGGAGATACTTCAGAGTATCCTGGAGGGGAGAAGTGTCTGAATTGTACAGTCTATCCACAGGGGTTCCTCAGGGGTCAGTGCTCGGTTCTCTTCTCAGTATACACAACCTCATCTGGTGCAGTAATCCACTCCCATGGTTTCTCACACCATTGCTATGCTGATGATACCCAGCTCTTCCTGTTGTTCCCCCTGGACAACCACACGGTTTCTGCCTGGATCTCATCATACCTTGCAGATATCTCGGTATGGATGAAAGAACGCCACTTTAAATTCAACCTCTCCCAGACTGAGCTCCTTGTCCTCCCAGCCAGTCCCTCTATACAACAAGAAATCAACATCCAGCTTGAATCAACCCAACTCAAACCCACAAAGTCTGACAGAAACCTGGGTGTCATGATCGATGACCAACTAACCTTCAAGGCTTATGTGGTCTCTGTTGATCGGTCATGTCTATTCGTCCTGTACAACATCAGGAAGATCAGACCCTTCCTGTCTGAATATGCAGCAGAACTCCTGGTACAGGCTCTTGTAATATCACACATCAACTACTACATCTCCTTATTGTCAGGCCTCCCTTCCCTCAGACCTCTGCAGATGATCCAGAATGCAGCAGCATGTTTGGTTTTCAACCCAACAAAAACAGCTCATGTCACCCTCACTGTTCAGATCTCTTCACTGGCTTATAGTTACTATCCCCGTAAAATTAAAACACTTGACAGACTGCAAAAAAAAAAATAAAAATTCCATTATGTCTGCACTGCCTGTAGACACCACGGTCCTGTTATCACACGAGAACTTATTTCATGGCTCTTATCCAGGTTGTTCTCTCCTGACTAGATCCTCTTGTGTTGGATCTACTCTCAGATGTATGTCACTTTGGATTAAAGCATCTGCTAAATGAAATTGTAGAAATTGTTGTATCTGCCACAGGTTTAATCGAATCCTAATGACACTTAGTGTTTCATAGTTAATCAAATAGTTTTTCTGTTTTATACTACACTTTCAGTTTTATATCTGAATGCAGACACAGAGGCAAATACTTTTGTTGGTTAAACAGACACAGATAATGTTGTCTGTAAACCTTTAGTACAGCTGTAACTGGTCACATTAATCTGATGGTCACCAGGTAAATCTAGGGTCAGGAAACACTAACCCTAGTTATCAGACAACTAATGGCATTGGAGAAACAATATTGTTCTGATGCACAAATGTATGTCTGTAACCCAACAATAAAATGTCAAACTGTGTTTTCTCTTCACAGCTCTTCCAGATCAATCAAAAGACAGAACACTGTTCTCTTACAGCTCTCTATGTGTTATAACATCATGTTCAACTCTGTTCTTTAACCCAATAATGTTTTTTACTGCAGTAACAGAATTGTGGGTACAATATCTTCCATGCAAAATTTGTTCATATGTAATTTCATCATTTATCATTCATCATTGTTTTTAAGGAGTAAATATGATATAAGTAGTAAGTAGAACTATTAAAAATGCAATAACAAAATGTGTTGTCTAGAGATTGTATGAAAATAAGCACTGGTATTTAACCAGTAACACACACACACCCACAGTAAAGTTCCTCTGCTGATCAGATCTATAGCACTTTTTCTTTAACTACTAAAACCTTAGCTCACAACTGCATCACAGGCAGTTTGTTTCTCTAACTTAATAATCAAAATGTATCCTACAATTATAAATAGATAACACTTATGAGCAATGCCAGTTTGAAGACAACAGAGTGCGCCACATCATTCTAAGAGGACAAGGACAGTTTTTAACAGTATTTATTTCTTAGAACCTCATCATACTCTGAGGAAGGCTGTGTGAACATAGATGCAATTTTTGCATGTCAGTATTTTACTTTATGCAGTATGTTTTGCAAACCCATTCTTTCTCTAGATCTTCATGTATGTATGCCCTGTATAATCATATCATGGTATTTTGTGTCAAAGCCCCCAAACAGTTTTTAAGGGCCTCCAGAAAACAGTATACATGCATTGCATCTTTTTTTGATAGCAAGTGACAGGTGGAACACTCAGTCTTACAATGTACTAGGAAATAAAAAGTAGCAATCATAAAGTTGCACCGAATATACATCCATATCACTACCTGATGAATAAACTCACTGTTTAATGTACCTTTATGAATCTGGAAAAATCTAAATTTCACTAAATGTTATTTTCTTTGACAGCAGGCACTCAGTGTTGTTCCTACAGGAAAGGAGACCCCAGTTTGAAAAACGAAGAAAACAAACTGAGTCAGAAATGTGAAAATGGCAAGTCAATTCCATGTGTCCATAACCTTTTTCTCTAGTCACTGTCTGCAGTTTTAACTTCTATTCTCAGTAACATGGCGCCCTCAGCTGTCTCGAAGCCAACATTACTGTTTATTGTGTCAAATCTTTACGGTACAGTATAGTGGCTCAGTTATTTATTCGTATTTTATCATCCCTTTTCTGAAACCACATATATACAAGGCGAAAGTGAACAGGACATTGAAAAGAATTTGCAGGTTGATTGTCTATTGAGTTACTGTTTCAGGTTCAGCAGGCAGACAGGCTGTGTGAAGAAGCTCCTCCTCATCCTCTCTGTTTGCCTTCAGGCAGCTGTAACGCCGCCCTGCTGGCAGCAGATAGAACAGTCTGTGGCTGGGGTGGGTGGCCTTTAACATGCAGCGTTTGTTGTAAATGTCCTGCAGGTTGGGGAGGGTGGTTCTGATGGGTCTCAGCTGAGTGGACCACCATCCTCAGGGTCCAGAAGTCCTGCTGGGTGCTGCTGCCCATCCAGGTGGTGATACTCCCAGCCAGAACACTCTCAATGGTGCAGATGGAGAAGTTCCTGAGCACCTTGAGAGGGAGTTTAGAGTCCCTCAGAGATGCTGTCGAGCTTTGTCTACCAGAGTGTTGATGTGACAGGACCACGTCAAGTCCTGGTGATGTTAACACCCAGGTACTTGAAGCTCTCCGCTCTCTGATCCTGAGTGGGTGGTATGCCCTCTGCTGCTTCTTGCTGTAGTCCACCATCAGCTCTTTGGTCTTGCTGATGTTCAGGAGGAGGCTGTTGTCTCTGCACCTGTCCTCCAGGTGGGCGATCTCCATCAAATAGTCCTCCTCGTTATTGTTGGAGATCAGACCCACCACTGCGGTGTTAGAGTCTGATGTGGACAAACAGTCATGAGTGTTCAGTGAGTCCAGCAGAGGGCTCAGCACACAGCCCTGGGGGGCGCCAATGTTCAGGTGAGTGGGACAGGTGTTTTCCACTCAAACCACCTGTGGTCTGCTGGTCAGAAAGCTGTAGATCCACCTGCACAGGGAGGAGGTGAGTCCGAGGTCCTGCAGCTTAGTGACCAGTCTGGATGATGGTGTTGAATGCTGAACTAAAGTCCACCAACAGCATTCACACATAATTCTGCTTCCTAGTGTGCAGGTGGGCCAGGTGATGAAGTGTCTGACCAGTCTTTAAAACATTTCATCACCACAGAGGCAATGGGCTGGTAAACCATTGATGCAGTATAAAACCCACTTCCAATATGTAAAACCTTTCTTCCGTTTGTGACAATGCAAAAATAGAAGGCATCACTGCTTTTTCCCCACATCTGAACCACTTTCCATCGGGTCTAGTTCTAAAACCTTTCTCTACAGACTGGCCATTCCTCTCTTCAAAGACGTCAGATGTTGTATCTAATGTGATGTAGATGCAAGCACACTTGTGTTTTTCTTCCAGTGAAAGCAATGAAAGGACAGAGTGTGGGAAACCAGAGGAAGCTCACTCACAGAGCCGCTGAGGGACAATAGATCCAGACCTTTGCCCTGACGAGACACAGTTTCAAATCTGGGGAGTCTGGTGAGTCCAAAATGGAAACTCAAGTCCATCATTCCCTCCTGCAATACAAATCACAGTATATTGTTGTATTTTTGATACTCGCTAAAGTGGTGGCTTTCCAAGGTCCCTAAATAATGAGGAGGTTCTGCTGAAACCAAATCTACTCAGAATGTTTCAGTGACATATCTGGTGATCATTTCACTTAATTTTGTCTTTATATAGTGATATTAAATCTTGCTGATCTGTAAATTGCAAAAAGAACAAGCTCAATGACTCCAAAAAATTCAAATATGAATCCTCAAAAGTCCATTTGGATTTGGACACGTCTTAATTAGTTTTAATGTTCAGATTGTGGGAAAGCTACTAAGATAAGATAAGATAAGATAAGACAGTCCTTTATTACTCCGCAGGTCAGGGGAAATTTCCAGTGTTACAGCAGCAAAAATCTTTCAGAGCAGCACTAACCATGTATACAGTAAAGATAATAATTATAATACCAATAACATATACAATATATACAAGAATGAAGAATGAAAATGAAAAATGAATAAATACAGTTTTAGTACACTATAAGTGACATCAGCATTGTTAAACCCACCAGCAGCCGACTGTTCTCCAAAGGGGTTTGGCCCTGTCAAGAAACAGCTGCTTCATCCACCCACCATAATGAATAGGACTGAAAATCTGATCAAGTTTCAAAATAAAAGACAGATTTTGACAGGAAGGTCAAAATATCTCAATATGAGTGAAGCAAATATGGCTCTTCAGCGGAGCTGTTCATTAATAATAAAAATGTAATACTGACTTCAAACTTTACACGCTGTCAGTCACAGTCAGCCAGTGGTTTTCCTTCCCTCCGGATGGTTGGTGTTACGTCTAATATCAGTCACAGAAGCTCCATCCAAAGCCCTTCAGTGGCTCATGGACTCCAGCAACCATGGTGTCTGTGTGTTTCACAAATTCCTGCCTCCCTCTATGTGTGTCAGTCGTGTTTTTGATGGAGTCTTTTGTTGTAAAGCTCCAATATATCATTGGTCTGTTAAACAGTGTGAATACTGGACAGAAGTTTGACTTGAAAAGATTATGTTTCAAAGCAAATCAAAATAAAAATATCTGCTAAAATAATATATAATATATAGTCTGATGTGTGTGATGGCATGATGAGTGTGTGCTCAGTCAGAGTCATTGATCCAGCATCAGGCAGCAGATCTGATCTCTCCACAGGGTCACCACTTTCTCAGATCCACATAGAGTTCCCCTCCATCTCCCCCAGTCCTCCACTTGTTCCCCTGAGATCTAACTATTGTCTCCTGCTAATGTGACCACTGAGCATGTGGCAGGACAGATCTCCTTTTTCTCTTCTCTGATTGGCTCACACTGTGGGAAACTTCAACCAGACCAAGACCCACACATTCATATGGAGATGTGGGACTATAAATAGGAGGGATGAAACCACAACAGATCACATTCTCTCTACAGAGACCTCTACAGCTCACAACCATGGTGCCTACAACCACTGCAGCAACGACCGGTTCTCAGGAGCATCTGACTCTGACCCACAAGGTAAATTGGAGATTCATGGACACTTTAACATCTTTTATGAGAGCTTGTGTATGCTGAACACTATGCAGTCCTGAACAGCTTCACTAATGACTTTGTTCTTCTCTCTGCAGCTCAGAAAACCTCTGGTGGAGAAGCTCTGCAGAGAGCGAATCAACAGCAGCACTGAGCAGCTCAAGTCTCTCCTGGGTCCAGAGTTCCTCAAACAGCAGCCAGACTCCAGGATGGAGAAAGCAGACATCCTGGAGATGACAGTTTGCTTCCTGACACACAGCAGCAGCAGATGAACCAGCAGCAGAGAACACTGTTCAACCACTTCAACAAGCTGCAGCCATTCTCTGATAACAACCTGACAGAGGCTGACTTCTCTCCTCTCAGCTCCACAGTCCAGACCAGCATCACCAAAGACTAGAGTCCAGTCAACAGCGCCCCCTGGAGGCCGTGGTAGACACCTGCACACTGGAGTTACTACCAGACAACATTTAAATGACCACATTGGTTAAAGATTACTGGACTGAATTCTAGGAAATATTATGGACATGTTCTTCTGTATGTACAGAAGGTTTTTTGTTTTTGTGTTAGACAAAGTTTCTGGAGGAAATGACAGCAACAATATCTTTCAACTTAAGAAACAGGCAACGGAAAACCTGAATTGACCACATTGGTTAAAGATTACCATAACTGAATTCTATAAAACTGAATAACTTGTTCTTCTGTATGTAAAGAAGGTTATTCATTTTCCTTTGTGTGTTTCACATTTTCATGCAGATAGACATTTCCTGTGGAAATAGTCAAACAGTGCAAAGCTATCTTCATATTGAAAAAAACTATTTATCATTGTCGGTGTATCAGTGAAATGAAAAACTAAGCAAATTTTCATTTCCTACCACTGGAAAACCACACCTCTGCATGATTGGCATTCTGACTTTCTGATCTCCCTAACTAACACCCAGAACTTTCTACACAGGAATGAACAGAACAGTTTAAATCAGAACATTAAGGAAATGCATCATTTTCAGAATGACGATCTGGACTCAGTCTCTGATACCAGGTTGATCAGGACCAGGATGGAAGAAGAACACATGGAATCTGAAGTGTTTGTGGAGAAGAACAAACAAGACACCAACACCCCTCCTCTCTCTTTCTGTCACAGACCACAATTCAATTCAATTCAACTCAATTCAATTCAATTCAATTTTATTTATATAGCGCCAATTACAGTCAAATTGTCTCAAGACGCTTTACAGAACCCATATGCCTGAACCCCAGAGCAGCCCTAAGGAGACAGTGGCAGGAAAACACCCTTTAACAGGGAAAAACCTCGAGCAGAACCCGGCTCTAATGTGGGGGAACCATCTGCTGCTGGCTGGGTGGGTTGAGAGGGACAGAAGAGGGATAGAGGTAGAGATAGAGAGGTGGCGGTAGAGGAGAAGAGGTAGAGGGATAGAGATAGAGGTTTACAGGTAGAGGGTTACAGTTGGTGGGAGAACAACCACACATCTGAAGCATCCAGCTCTGGGACCAGGGACACTCAGAGAAAGGACACAGGGAGAAACAGAGTGAATGTAATGCAATAATGGTATATATAGTAAATATAAATGTAGTGAGAGAAGGGCTCAGTGCATCAAGAGAGGTCCTCCAGCAGCCTAGGCCTGTAGCAGCAGAACTAGGGGCAAACTAAAGGGACGTCAAGAGGGGAAGTCAGTTTTGCAAATGAAAACACCAGCTCACCCCGTCAGGGTCCCCCATCAGTCCTAACTATAAGCTTTGTCGAAAAGGAAGGTTTTAAGCCTGGTCTTAAAAATAGAGAGGGTGTCCGCCTCCCGAACCCAAACTGGGAGCTGGTTCCACAGGAGAGGAGCTGATAACTGAAGGCTCTGCCTCACATTCTACTTTTAGAGATTCTAGGAACAACAAGTAAGCCTGCAGTCTGAGAGCGAAGAGTTCTGCTAGGATAATATGGTACTATCAGGTCTTTAAGATATGATGGAGATTGGTTGTTAAGAGCTTTATATGTCAGAAGAAGGATTTTGAATTCTATTCTAGATTTAACAGGAAGCCAATGAAGAGAAACCAGTATAGGAGAAATATGATCTCTCTTGCTAACTCCTGTCAGTACTCTGGCTGCAGCATTTTGGATCAGCTGTAGATGTTTCAGAGAGCTATTGGGACAACCTGATAATAAGGAATTACAGTAGTCAAGCCTGGAAGTAACAAATGCATGGACTAGTTTTTCTGCATCACTCTGAGACAGGATGTTCCTGATTTTCACAATATTTCTCAGGTGGAAAAAGGAAGTCCTACAGATTTGTTTTATGTGTGAGTTAAAGGACATTTAACAATCTCCACTTATTTTAACATCAGCTGGAAAGCAAAAACACACAAAAAATGTTTTTTATTTAATTCTAAATAAATTCAGGCGTCAAGCTGTTAAATCCTGGTGGAGATTCTTTTTTTTTTTTTCTTTTAGGCCAGGCAGTGTATTTGTTCACTTGGAGCACAGCAGATGTTATGGTGTGAATATTTCCCCACTTGGTGGCATCGTTGTAACATTTTGAGCTAAGTTGATCTCAGCTGCACAGGCTGCCCTTTGCACTGAATCCTTCAGGAAGAAGTTAAAGAAACAAAGAGAGCGTTTTATCTTCTCTGTAGTTTCCTTCAGAGAAATGAACCATGTTTTGTTAAGTCACATGCCAGATCATTTTTGTGTTGACAATAAAGACGCTGTGAGTCCAATAAAAGGTCAAACCTAACTAATAGGAAACCCACAACTGACACATTTCAAAATAAAATGTAGTAATGGAATAAATGTTCAAGCTAGTAGGTTTCTACTAATATTTAAACCATTTTACTGATGTATTTTATATTTCAGTTTACATGGTAGCGTTATTGAGGGTTTTTTTTGTAACTTCTGGAAAATCTACCTACTGTATGAACTTTGGATGCATGCAGAAAAATGAGAATACTGGATTCTAGCCAAATGTGTGTGTGGCTGTGTAAATGGAAGTTCATTTATTCCACTTGTTGGTCTGAACTCTGTTGCACTCAGCCGTCCTGCTGCTTTAAATATCTCCTAGAGCAGTCAACATGATGAAAGCAGTCCCCAACAAATGCATCAGTTGATCTTGTTTGAGTAATGTTTGTCAAAGACTACAGTGACCATCTGTTTTGGGAAACCACTGAACCTTTATCACAGATAAAACAGGGAAATCAGGAGAAAGACAGAGAACGAAAACATCACTATTAGTGTCTTTACTTTGCTGAAAACAAAAATGACGAATATCACCAGTGTTAGACAATATCATAAATCCAATGTGCATTTAGGAATTTGATCAGTAATCTCTCATCATGTTTTTGTTGTTACACAGTAGGTTTCCTTACCAGGGATAAGAAAGTGATTGTTTGGTTGATTGATTGTTATTGGCTGCTTTGGGTGATTGACCTCTGCATCTGTGGTGAGTCTGATCTTGTTTTAATCATTTCAGTGACTCCATTTGATGATTAACTTGAGACTTCTGGATGACTTGAGGGAAGGAGGATTTCGCCCAGTATGTCTCTATGCAGTGGAAACTAAAGTATATAGTGGAAGCTATAGCAGGATGTCAGACTATCTGACTCTGTTAAGGAATTTAAGTCCAAATTGAACACACAACTTCTTGCTTTAACCTTCAAGTAGCTGCTTATTCTTGGGCCTTTTATCTGTTACCACAGTCTTCGGTGGGTTTGTCTCAAGTATCATAGAAAGCCTAGTACTGACAGTGCAGTCCTGGTTGTTTTGTTGATCAATTTGTGGTAAATTATGTGAAAACTACTTTTCTTTAAGGGGTTCAAATTATTTGATATACTGAATAGGGGAGCACTCACTTCTCTTCTATACTGTATCTCACCTGCTAAAATCATTGCTTTTTTGATTCACAAAATGGCACCATAATGTTTACATGCTAAGGTGTGATGTTGAAAAGCCATATTCAGTGTCAAGTTACTGTGTTTTGGCTATGTTGGGGAGTAAACACACCTCACTGGTTAAACTGGTTTCATTTCCGTTGACTATACAGAGCTTCAATCCCTCTGATAGAACTGAAGGGACAATTTCCCCAAACAGCTGTACAGGAAGAGGGCGTATTTGCTGCTTCTTGACTGTAGAACGGCAACAGGAACACTGCATGAAGTGAGCTATAGACACCTGCACAGTGAATTCACCTAACAGAGACATGCTGCTTTGTTGATGATGGGGTTCAACTTGTCACATTCCAACTGTGCATCCTTTCAGAGCTGGGAAGCTGTGAATGGGAATGAATGCACTATTGTTGGTGCTCAGTTAAACAGAACATGGCTTACCAGCTTCAGATCCAGTTCAAGTCCAGAGCAGAGTCCAGTCAGAGGTTCTGGCTACAGAGAACATGATGTATGGAACAAGGGCTAATCTAACAGTTACTACCAATACAGAAGATGATTTTGGTCCATGCCAGGATAGAATAAATGCTTTCCATGACAGGGACTATGGGCATTTACTGTTTCTAATACTGTATCCTGGAAGAGTACAGCCTCCGTAAACCGGATGATGATGAACCGTCCCTTTTGTTTTCATACTGGAAACATGTTTATTTTTTATCAGCTACTGGCCGTTACAAAAAAGAACATGTGTGGAGCCAGAATAATTCAAAATGTTTTCATGATTCATTGTAATACAATGGAAAACTGATTTTCCTCATTTCCATTTAAATTGGACATTGTCCACCAGATTGAGGAAAAAAAACACAGTTGCCAGAGTTTTTCTGTTCTCTGTCTTTAATTGATAATAAAATAACCTAATTTTAAAGGTGAATTTCAAAAACTCTGAACCTCAAAACCAGGCAGCAGGTCTCAACGGCAGAGCCAGAAACTGTAAAAAGAGGAAGAACTGTTACATTTTCAACTTTACAAGGATCCTTGAATTAATCATATTTGATGAGTGGTTCTATTTGGTAAATACTACTACTGCTACTACTACTACTACTACTACTACTACTACTACTACTACTAGTACTGATTGACTGATATCTTTATTTTCTTTGCATGCACACAAGCGTGCCCAGCTCTCATGGGTTTACAAGACACTGATACACTCGCATTGCAGCAATACATCCAAAACACAATATTTTGCTGCTCAGTTCTCAAACAAAGTATGTTTCCTTCTATTCCAGGTCTGGCAAAGAAATTCTACCATGAAAAAGGTTCCCCTTCTAAACCATAACTCAAAATTTTCAGAGTCATCCAACCAAAAGAAATCAGCATGAACAGAGGACATCTTACTGAAAGGTCCTGTATCTTCATTTACAGGACAGTAAAACATAAAACGAACCTCATTCTCAACGTCACCTAAATTCCACAGCAAACTAAGTCTGTCCTCTGCAGCAGCATTAAACCTGCCAATCTCTAAAGCTGATGGTAATGTTCCTGAGTGTAGCTGTGCACACAGGAATCTCTGTCTTTTGCTTAAATTGTACACCAATCAGGTAAAACATAATGACCACTGACAGGTGAAGTGAGTGATTATCTCCATCATGGCTCCTATTAGTGGGTTGGATATATTAGGAAGCAAGGGAACATTTTATCCTCAAAGTTGACATTAGAATCAGGAAAAATGGGCCAGCAGAAGGATTTGAGTGAGTTTGACAAGAACCAGACTGTGATGACTAGACGACTGGATCAGAACATCTCCAGAACTGCAGCTCTTGTGGGGTGTTCCTGGTCTGCAGTGGTCAGGATCTATCAGAAGTTTTCCAAGGAAGGAACAGTGGTGAACCAGAAACAGGGTCAAGGATCATTGATGCATGTGGAGAGAGAAGGTTGACCCGTGTGGTCTGATCCAACAGATGAGCTACTGTTGCTCAGATTGCTGAAGAAGTTAATGCTGGTTCTGATAGAAAGGTGTCAGAATACACAGAGCATCAGTTTGGTGTTTATGGAGCTGCATAGCTGCAGACCAGTCAGGGTGTCCATGCTGACCCCTGTGCACCACTAAAAGACCAACAATGGACACATGAGCATCAGAACTGGACCATAGAGCAATGGAAGAAAGTGTCCTGGTCTGATGGATCATGTTTTCTTTTACATCACATGGATGGCCAGGTGTGTTGCTTACCTGGAGAACACATGGAACCAGGATGCACTATGGGAAGAAGGCAAGCCGATGGAGGCAGTTTGATGCTTTGGGCAATGTTCTGCTGGGAAACCTTGGGTCCTCCATCCATGCAGATGTTACTTTAGCACGTACCTCCTACCTAAGCATTGCAGCAGACCATGTAGACCCTTTCATGGAAACGGTATTCCCTGATGGCCTCTTTCAGCAGGATAGTGCTCCATGCCACAAAGCAAAAATAGTTCGGGAATGCTTTGAGGAGAACAACAACCAGTCTGAGGTTTTGACTTGGTCTCCAAATTCCCAGATCTCAATCCAATTGAGCATCTGTGTTTGTTCTGAGCAAACAAGTCTGATCCATGGAGGCCCCACCTCACAACTTCCAGGACTTAAAGGATCTGCTGCTAACATCTTGGGGCCAGATACCACAGAACACCTTCAGGGTCTAGTGGAGTCCAGATACCACAGAACACCTTCAGGGTCTAGAGGAGTCCAGATACCACAGAACACCTTCAGGGTCTAGAGGAGTCCAGATACCACAGAACACCTTCAGGGTCTAGAGGAGTCCAGATACCACAGCACACCTTCAGGGTCTAGTGGAGTCCAGATACCACAGCACACCTTCAGGGTCTAGAGGAGTCCAGATACCACAGCACACCTTCAGGGTCTAGAGGAGTCCAGATACCACAGCACACCTTCAGGATCTAGTGGAGTCCAGATACCACAGCACACCTTCAGGATCTAGAGGAGTCCAGATACCACAGCACACCTTCAGGGTCTAGAGGAGTCCAGATACCACAGCTAACCTTCAGGGTCTAGTGGAGTCCATGCCTCGATGGGTCAGGACTGTTTTGACAGCAAAAGGGGATCAGCATAATATTAGGCAGGTGGTCATAATGTCAAACCTGATCTGTGAATTTAAATGACCTCAGGTTTTGTAAATTGTATGTCAGTGATTGCAGCAAAAGTCCTGAACTTTAACTTTCAGATAGTTTTAGATATACACTACCAGTCAAAGGTTTGGACACCTTTGACTGGTAGTGTATGCATGTCTTCTCTTTGTCAGAAGTCTGGCAGCAGTAAATTAAACTGTAAAGGTTCAGTTTAAATTTATAACACAAAACCAATCCATTAGTACAAAAAAAATATTGTGTGTTTGAACTGGATGATCTTTTGGTAAGAGGTAAACTACTGTAGAGTTAAAAAGATCACAGCTACAGCTATTTGGCTGAAGCAGGAAGGGACACATTCATGTAATTAATTACAATTGCCAGCACTTAACATCTTTATCAAATATTTCAGAGATAAAAGAGGCAGATCTTTCTGATATTTCCTAGCTGAAGAAAAAAATGATTGCTCAAGTTCCACAAACTTGGTTTCAGCAAATTCCCTGAGTTGAACTGAAGACTCCTAGTACCACATAATATCTGTTTCTGTTATGACGACAATGACCTCATACTCAACACAGATAAAACAAAAGAACTCATCATAGATTTCAGGAGACGAGCCAAACCTCTGCAACCACTCACAATCAAAAACACCACGGTGGAACGAACTGACAGCTACAAGTTCCTGGGCCTGAACATTTCAGAGAGCCTCATCTGGGCCAAACACACTGCAATCACAGTGAAAAAAGCTCAGCAGAGGCTGCACTTCATTAGAGTGCTGAAGAAGGCCAGACTAGAAGCCTCTCACCCAAGCCTACAAAGGTTTGGCTGAGAGCGTCCTCACCTGCGCCATCACAGTGTGGTACAGCAACACCACTGTGGCTGAGCGGAAATCACTTCAGGGTGTCATCAGAACTGCAGAGAAAGTTGTTGGCTCTGGCCTCCCATCTATGGAAACCATATATACACATACATCACACAAATGTGCAGTTCTCTTAAATGTGCAATAAGCATTTTATTGATTGCTGTGTTTTATTTATATATATATATATATATATATATATATATATATATATATATATATATATATATATATATATATATATGTTTTTATCTACTTATGGTAATATCTGTAGTTAATTTTAATTTATTTAAACTTTAGTGTGATTTATTTCAGGGCTGTTGTTTGTTTTTAATTGTTGCTAAATTCTTATTTTGACTCAGAGTCACGTACAAGAATTCCATTGTACCTGTACTGTGATGTACCTGTGCAAATGGCAATAAATTCTATTCTATTCTATTCTATTCTATTCTGTTTCAGATCACAGTCCAGTGTGAAAGTTTGATGAAGAAACACTGGGGAAATTGATAAAGCTTATAGTTCGAGCTGAAGCAGCCATGGTCCTAGACTGCTGGGAGGCTTCCCATGATGCACTGAGCACGTCTCCTCTACTGTCCTCCAGTTCATGCTTCACACATTTATATACAACCGCTGCATGTCATGAACTTTCTCTCTCCTGTATCTTGTGCTCTATCCTGTCTGTCTTCTCTCCCTTTCTATGTTTCTCTTCATTTCATTATTTCCTGGTCATCCCCAGAGGTCACTGTAGGACTTTGATTAACTTCTGTAAACTTTAGTCAGCTTTGTAGACTCCCTTTAGTTAGATTTCACAGCTCCTTCCTTTCCTTGTTAGTTTCACTCCCCTCATCCCGTATATATTGTCCCTGTTACTAATTCTTTGTAAAAATAAACTCATTTTATATTAAATCCTTGTCAGCTGTGGTCCTTGACTGCACTTGGGCCTCTGACCTACCAGACAATCATCAGGTTAGCTGTCTGTGTCTTACTAAAATAATCTGTGCCTTAAGATGGATATGACCTGGTGCTATATAAATAAAACATGAAACAATTCCTCCCATCATGTTTACAGTTCTAAACAATAACTGCTCATGATGTGGTTTAATTAAATGAATGTGAACTGAACCCAGATTGAGCAGCAGGAAATGCAGGCATAAACTATTAAAAATTAGTTGAAAAATCTTTCATCAAAAGTAAATGTTATCTTATTTAGCTATTCTAATCTTAGCTATGAAATGTAAAAAGCATTTGTCATATGTGACGGTAAGCAACTGATGAATTGATGATTGGAGTTGTGGACTGATTAACGTCACTGAAGTCTTTCAAGACCTGCAGACACCTGGGCTAATAGTACTGCTCTATATTACAGGATAGATGCCAGGCTACTGCATTTTTATTCAACAATCTTAAGTAGACATCATTTCAAACGAACATGCAAATAAAACCTCAGCACTCTGTCTTAAGTGAATTCCTTCTCATGGTCGTTACACATTTCATGTGAAGAACTCACACTCGCAGGACACACAGATTTGTGGTATTTCCAACCTTTATTGAAACAGAGCTCTGATATGTACAAAGTATGCAAAAAAAAAAAAAACAACAAAAACAAACATATTTCAACTGAATCAAATAGCTTTAGTAGCAACCATGTCCAACCAGGAACTGTAAAAACAAATAGAGTCAGAAGCAGAGGACAAGAACTAAATGAACCCGGCCTGGATTGTTCCACAGCATCTCCAGGAAGTCACTGTTGCATAGAAGAGTGTTGCATGTAAAACAAGTCATCCATCAGTCACTGGAGTTTAGTCAGACAGTATGTTCCTGTTATCCAAGCAACAAGGGAAACATCCAGAGGCTGCTTCATGGACAGCAAAAGGAATACGTGTCACTTTGCTGAAACTGCTTGACATTTAAGAACATCCCTTAAAATTAAAATACACTTAACTCTGAATAACTTCTAAAAATGAAAAGAATGTGTGAGCTGATCATCCTAAACTAAGCTTGTCTCACTTCTCCTCCAGTTCAAGATTATCGGAACACATCAAAATATTCATACATTAGTGAAACAAAGGAGGGGAACTGAGGTATGTCAATCACAGAAGTACAGGAAGTGAGCTAAAGGTGTGTAAACATCTGTAGAGGTGTAAACACATTTCTACCAGTGCATCAGGACTAACAGAGACAAGCCCACAGCTGATTCTAAACCTGTACGATGCTTTAACAGTTGTGAAGCAAAGTTTCCATCCACTTGTAAAGACCGTGTAGATCATGACAGTCTGGAATTTAAATGACTTATGACTGTATTTTCAGTCACAGAATCATTGAAACACATGCTTCTTTGTCACACAAGCAGCAAACTCTGGTTGAGGCTTGAGGAGCACCTCTATAGAAGATGCTTCCTTCTACTAGAGCAGCCTCTCAGTCCATGCTGATGGAAAACACTGACACCTGGGCTCCAGCAGCTTCTAATTCTTGCAGATCTGCTTTTCGCTGATTCTTAATTGACAGTTTGTGTTTTCTCCCTGATCAGGAGAAAACCCAAACTTTCTACTTTCACAGACGTTGTTGGGAACTGAAATTGCTTCAAGTGAATTTTCTGACTTGTTCAAGTCAGTGATTTGCTTGATTAGATCTTAGAGGAACTGCTCAGACTTTTCTACTGGACTGTTTGTGGCTGCGAATGAGCCAATAAAGCCGTTCCTAATCAAATTTGCGTAGAGAAGTCATCAGTTGTACTCAACTGTAATCACTTACAAGACGTTAAGAGGTCAGGCCCTAAGAAAATTAGTTAAATAGTTTTTTACATCAGCAAAACAGATCATTTAAGTTGATGTATTTATATTTCAGACCCAGAAATTGTGGCATTTATCTAAAAGATATGGAATAAATCTATTAAAGAACCAAAACACATGACAAAGATGCATGTGTTTCAATGACCCCATCAAAGAAAAGTTCTAGGAGTCACTGAAAACTCGACACTGACACGGTACACACAGTCTTTACGAGTGGATGGAAGTCTTTGTTGATAACTGTATATTTATCCAGTTCTTTTTAACATTAATCAACATTATTGCATAAAAGAAACCTCAACAAAGCCAACAAATGCACTTAACTTGACATGAAAATGACATCTGGCAAGTTTCTTCTCTAACTGAGGAATGTCTGTTGGAAAACTAAACAACAGCTCAGTAAAGAAATGGTGAAAATGTCCATAAACACGAGGTAGTACAATTGAATCAAAACCTTTGGAGTCATTCCATGTCCAAACAGTACCATTGGATTCTGGGACCAACAACATACACATTTTCCTCTGTGGTTCTTTGTACAAATTTTCCAAAACAACTCCAAACTCACTATTTTTCACATTCCACTTCTGATCACAGTACATCTTCGTGTGGGGTTCAAAATAACTTAGAAAGCATAATGGGCCCTCATTTTCAGTAAAATTACTGGCTTTGTTTCTTTAAAGGTGCAGTGTGTAGGATTTAGTGGCATCTAGCAGTGCGGCTACAGACTATAGGAGAACCACTGGTGGTCCTCGTTGGAGCTTGGTTGGTCTGCTGAGGAAGCATGGCAGTAGAACATGATCGACACAAGGTTTAATTCTAAGGAAACGAAAACACATTTCTTATTTTCAGGTGATCATACACTGATTTGTGAACGACACATTTCTGCTAACAGACCCCTGTAGATCCTACACACTGGACCTTCAACATGTACAGCACCTGTTCAAACACCACCTGGAGTTCCCTTTAAAGACATGACTTCACAAATAAATGCTTTAGTGAAGTGACACTAAATGCATACATGCTCTTAAGTCCTGCCTCATTACTAATTACATCGTTAATGATTTTTTTTGGGGGGGGGGTGTGAGGTAAATTACATGAATCATTCCTCATCCACAGTAATGCTTTAAATAGTGAAACACATAGTGAACAGTGGACTATAAAATGATCACACACCCTAAATAATGTACTTGGGAGTGTCAAATCAAAGAGGATGAAGCAGCTAATCTTTTGACCTGAGTGGGAAACTAGAGTTGCAATGAGATCCTGTGTGGGTCATTTAGAACCCACACAGGATGGAGATGAGGTCCCGCCTCAAGCACAACCTATTGACTGTCTTGGACAGGCGCTGTACGATTATCATGTTCTAGATACAATGATTAGGAACTTTTTTGGAGTGACTTCTCTGCCTGCAGGCTGACAGACTGATGAAAACAGGATCCCATTAGGATGAGCACAGGTTAAACATATCTGCAAGTGTAATAGTGACTAATAGGGTTGTTTGTCACCTATCACAAATGTTCTCTACTGCTCACACTGTCTCCGTAAAAGCTCTGGTTGCATCATTACTGAATTACTATACTGAATCATTGTGATTTTTGCGTTAGGTATTGATTATCAGGATTAGCCAAAATTCTTTAAATTGAATTTCAGGAAAATTAATGATATCATGAAGCTGATATCAAAATAAAATCTCACACAGACATGACAGAGCATTTTATACTTCCAGGCCTGGTCATGACCACAGCTTGTGTGTAGTGTATCTCAGAGGAAAGCAACAGATGTCTGGAGAAATGTAGAAAAAGGCAGGTGACACCGTTTTCTGTCATTACTGCCACCAGATCTGATGTTTACTGAAGAACTTTTGCAAAGACACTCCGTTTATCAGAAACACATCATCCCAGTCCCAACCATCAGCAGCAGAACATCTCACAGGACCAGACTTGACTCAACACACATTCCACCACAGGAAGTGAGAGGTCTACAGCAGCAGTATCTGATTGTCAGTATTTTCATGAAAGATTTTAGTGCCGAGGCGATCACAGAGTCACCATGGCGAGATTGTGGTGGGAATTTCTCCAGACCTCTGTTCTCTGATAGAGCTGTGGCTACATCAGTTACAAGACATTCTCCACCAGAAAAGCTCCAAGAAAACAAAAATCCAATTTTCTGCATCTAAACTGCGGAAGAACTGCTTTTCTTTGACTCTCTTTTATCTTCACAGTCGTCAGACTCAACACAGGAAGACTCTGGGTGGTGGAGCAGCTCCAGGCAGCAACACATCTGTAGGAAGAAGAATTAACAGTCAGAGAAGTGAAGGTACAGCAACAGGACGACAAAAGGAGGACATCTTTCAGTTTCTTTACATATGTAGGGCATGGTGTCCTCCAGTGGAGAGATATAAGCTGCTCACTAAAGTATAGAATAGTCCCGAAAAAGCTGGAAAATGGTCAGAAAGCAGTGTCTGGTAAATCTGATGACAGACCTGCTGCATTTACATATAAGAGGCTACCACAGTGCACTAAGCACACTATGTTTCAACCAGTGTCACTTTAGTCTAAGGTAGCAGTAGGCCTACAAGTTTCCAGATTGTGAAAGACAATACTCTGCACTCTCTATATGGAATGGCAGATGCAGGGCTCCAGATTCTCTTCTAACGTTAGAGTTTTCACTGCACCTTTCAGCATCGTGACAAAAGTGCAACCAGCAGACTTTGTGTTTTTAGGAAACAGATGAAATGTCACATTATGATCTCCATTTATTCGGACAACAAGAAAAATCTCCGTGTAAAAAGCACCACACTCCAGCTTCTTTTCCAACCCCGTAGAAGAAGAATACTAAACGGTTGAGAACATGCAGGAACAGCAGCAGGAAGTGGTGGTGAGTTTATTACTGAACGGTTACAGTACACACATTATTACTGGAGGGTTACTGAGCTAACCCTACTCAAGCCAGCGTTTACAGTTGGCATATCAAATGAGATGTGATGAACAGCCAGAGCACTGAAGATAGCAAATAAAAGGAAACGCCCATTATCAGAATACAGTAACACCAGCGAGCTACATAAGGGACATGAAAACTTCCCAAAGGACACACCGACTTCTAATTATAGATACACATTGTTGTCATATTCAAGTACAGCAACAAAATATTGAAACCCCATTAAACAGGCCGTAAAACTGAAAGTACTGGACTTCTCTGGTCATCAAAACAGTCACAGTGACATGAGGACGCTGTGGACATCAGAGGGTGGATTTTATTTTTGGAATTTTACACTGGATTCTACACCACCTCTCCCTCCACAGATCTTTATTTTCTAGCTGGACACCTGTCAGCAGCTCTGCTAAAAACAACAAGTGTTTTCCTGGGAAGCCCCTGGGATTCTGCCCCTCACCGCCAGCTGCTGGGCACACAGACCACTGGAGAGATGTTCCTAACATCCAGACAGGCTGATCTGAACCTCTCTGCAGCAGTGAGGATGAAATGTGCAGCAGGCTATAAACACAGATGTGCTGAGTCAGTGCAGCAGGGCTCTGTTGCTGCTGCAAATAGTCTCAGACTCTTTAAGAGTCATGTCCACTCCAGAGTATCTGCTCCACCAACACACAGAAAGACAGATTCCAAACAGCAGCGCATTTACAGGAACACATTTAACTTAGCAAGAAAGTGACTGAGTATAAATAGTGTAAAATGCAGCAATACTCCTGACAAAAAGCTGACAGGTTCTAAAAACAGGATCGACTGATTATTGGACTATCCGTTACTGAGGCTGATATGTGCCGTTCTGTGATTATTGCTATTGTAATTTTTATTGACCGATTATTGCAAAGTAAATGAAATGCGCTACTTTGCCTCTGATGCAGCCGGCTCTGTCTAAACAGTCACTCTGGTCACTAAGATGTTCTAAAGCAGGGACGGGGACAGAGCTTTGGTATGAAACCAGCTCTTTAAATACAATACTATATACTATACTTACACCACTGATCAAAAGTATGGGGTCACCCAGACAATCCCATGTTTTCCATGAAAACTCCCACTTTTATCCATGTGCTAACATAACTGCACAAGGGTTTTCTAATCATCAATGAGCCTTTCAACACCATTAGCTAACACAATGTAGCATTAGAACACAGGAGTGATGGTTGCTGGAAATGTTCCTCTGTACCTCTATGGAGATATTCCATTAAAAATCAGCTGTTTCCAGCTAGAATAGTCATTTACCACATTAACAATGTCTACACTGGATTTATCATTCATTTCATGTTATCTTCATTGAGAAAAAAAATGCTTTTCTTCTTAAAAAATAAAGACATTTCTAAGTGACCCCAAACTTTTGAGCGTTAGTATACCTGCAAATATATAGAGTACACATGAGTAAATAAAGCAATTCTAATTTTCTTCTAAATTTTTTTTTGTCTTGAAGAGAAAAAAAAAGAAAGAATATCCAAGGCAGTAATCCTTATTCATGAATGACAGGTTCACTGCTATCACATGCTGTGTATATATAACATGTAATGTTTCTAAATTCAGAAATAGTGACACCAATTTATTCAGAAGCCTCCCTTTGAAGGACACGTTCCCTCTTATCATCCGCTGTTAATATATAACATTTTATGTCATCGGCTTTCCTCCATTACCAATAATTCACATCAATTTCAACCTTGAAAAAACTTATCAGGGTCATTCCACCTCAAGTCACCAAATTAAAAAGTTCATGGCTGACCGTCTCATACTTGTCAGATTTTTTTTCTGTGCGTATGTGTGTTACTGAGTAAAATGTGTAAAAGCTTTGGTCACAGGTGATTTTTGTCTTCCTTAGTTAAATTAATTTTTATAGAGAGGAGTGGGGTTATGTCAATTTTTGCATTGTTTTCTTCACAACGATCTGTGGAGTAATGATGGAAATGCTCCACAGACTGGTGCAAGAAATACCTGAGAAATAACGTGAGTACAGTCCTGTAGGTTCACTGATATGTGCATGTCGTCTTCAGTGGTACTTTGCTGCTACGGCTTTGACAGAATAATACAACCCAATTATATGATGGTGCAAATCTGGTAAAGATATTCCACCAACCATGAAACCTGTACTATTCACCCTAAGAGGCAGATTTTTTTTTTCTACGACGGCACCGATAAGAGCTTAAAAATGTAGATTATGGTGCCAGTCAGAGAAAAAAAAAAAGTTTTTTGCATTTCTGGATAATTACAGGACAATTAGCAGATATGGCAGGTAAAATCACTCCAATAGTGGTTACAACTAGAAGAGTGGTCTGAAAGAAAAATCCTGGTCATCCATCTCATAGTCCTTCAAACAATATTAAGAAATGGCTATCAGAAGCAATTTTCATGCTACCTGCATAACTATTTAATGACTGACTGGCACCGTACTCCACATTTTCAAGTTGCTATTGGTGCCAATCACAGGGACACATTCAGGCTCTTAGAATGAAAACTAGAGGTTTTATGGTTGGTGGAATATCAGAGGAGAAAGACCAAATTTACACCATCATATAACTGGTTTGCATTTTTGTGCTCCAACAGCAAAGTCTGAAAAGCTGGTCAATCTGCAAGCCGCTGTGTTAAGACTTAATGTGCAGGGACAGATAGCGGAAGCGAACCAGCCTTTGTTAAATGTGACCTCCAGTACTACATGAGGGGACTGACGTGTTTTAGCTGTGCAGCCACTTGGCGTGCCGATCACAGATAGTCTGTGCTGCATATACTCTGTTACATAAGTGACTTAAAGCGCTTCAGGCGAGGATTTAGAGCTTCATCCTGCTGCATGTAGAGACAACATGTTTTGATGAGCAGTGCTGACTTGTCATTTTTACGTAGCATGGGAATGTGCCTGACAGACTCATTATGTGAATGTTTATATTTGTCCCATAAATGCCACAGAACACACAGAGCTACTGGATACTTAGCATGCTAATGTACTCTGAACTACTGATGCTGCACTGTGAAACAACTTTAACAGACACTCATGCTCCCAGTTTAGGAACATTTTGGGTTTTGATTCAGTGCTACAGGTGAGCCAGCCGACACAGATGAAGCTGTGATACGATATGTTGGAATTAAGTTGTCATAAAAATGGAAACACATCAACATGATGGTCAGGTGGTGTAAATACTATACCCTGAATACATGCTTCTAGTACAGCACAAAGGAAAAAGTAGTCACTCTGTAACACTCCCAGTTAAACCTGGGCTTCACTACACTTCCATGGACTTGACCTATTAATTATTCATTACTTGTTGGATGACTTATTAAGTATTTACATAGATTGAGTTATTCAGCCGTTTCTTTCTTGTATAGTTTTATTCTTTAGCATTGGTTAGACAAAACTTCCACAAGGGAGTGTAGACCTGAATGAGAGAGTTCAGTAGGAGCTGTTTTCATTCTAGTTTTGAATGCAAGTGTCAGAGTTTTGAATTTTATGCAGGCAGCAACTGGAATCCAGTGAAGAGATCTGAGCATTCTGGATCATCTGCAAAGGTTTGACTGTACATGTGGGAAGGCCTGCCAGTAAGGAGTTACAGCAGTCGATGCGTGATATTAGAGAGCCTGAACCAGGAGTTGAGCTGCATAATCAGACAAGAAGGGTCTGATCTTACTGATGTTCTACAGGACGAATAGACATGACTGATCAACAGAGACCATTGAATGTGCTGAGAATCTCTCCAGAGTCTCTACCCTAAACTCATTCTCTCCTTCACTGGTATCCTCTTCTGGCCTATTCTATTCCATCCTATTCTATACTGTCAAGACATCCACAATTATGGTGCTCAGTACTGTTTGCTTATTTATTGAATCTCTTTTTCTTTTGTCTTGGTTTTCTTTTTTAAATTTATTTATTTATTTATTTTTTTTCCTTTCTGTTTTATTGATGAGCAGTTAGTAGTTGGGAATAACACACCACCTTACGATCTTTAATTGCAATAGCACCGCCTGTTATTTTCTATCCCTGTTCATCCTGTTCATCCTGTTCATCCTGTCCAGTCTTTGTTTCCCCCACACATCACTGAGGTGTAGCACTGCCCTCCCTGGCTCATAATAGGGAATTCTAATAAAGAATATCTGCTTAGCTTTCAGGGAGGGCCGGTGATGGTCACACACATGCACTAAATATTAAAATATTTGGCTGCAAGACTAAAATATGCATCAATCTCATACAATGTTGATACCTCTTCTGTGGAGTTAAACAATGAGAACAAATGCAGACAAAAAAAAGCAAAAAAAAAGACTGTACAGTTCAGACACTTCTCCCCTCCAGGATACTCTGAAGTATCTCCCTGAGAAGTAGGACATGAACCAGTGGAGGACTGATCATGAGATGTCAAGCTCAGCGAGTGTGGAGAGGAGGATTTGATGGTTAACCGTGTCAAAAGCAGCTGACAGATCTAATAGCAACAGAGCTGAAGACTGTCCAGCAGCTCTAGGAGAACACAGACTTATTCCAGTCATGCAGGTTGTTTTTACAGAAGAAAGCAGAGACTTGGTGGAAGACAGTTTGCTGAAGTATTTTAGACAGGAAGGGCAGGGGTGAAACTGGTCTGTAGTTTTCCATCTGGCCTGGCTCAAGTGTAGGTTTTTTGAGTATTGGAGTGACTAGAGCTTGATTAAATGCAGCAGGGAACACACCTGTAGCAGATGAGGAGTTGATGATGTGTGTTACTGTGGGGTTAAGTGCTGGGGAAATGGTTTGTAAGAGGTCGGATGGTTTCGGGTCCAGTTGACAGCTAGTGGGACAAGAGTCCAACAGTAGTTTAGACAATTCCTCTTCTGTCAGAGGGGAGAACGAGGCCAGTGTGGCTCTGTTAGCTGGTGGCTGGATGGTGAGTTGGTCAAGTTCAGAGAACTGGTTAGTGTTTGCAAAGACTTTGTCGGTGAAGAATGAGGCGAGCACGTCTGCAGTGAGCAGAGTGGAGGGTAGGGCAAGAGGTGGGTGGAGGAGTGAGTTAAAAGCAGAGAATATTTTTGCAGCATCTGATGTGCTGCAGATCTTGTTCTGATAGAACTTGGTCAGTTTTTAAACTGGAGGAGAATAATGTAGTAGATTTTGATAGTTACTCAAGTCAGTGGGCTCTCTGGATTTATGGCCTTTTCTCTCTGCCTCTCTCAGCCCCATCCTTTGCTTTGTGGTGACTTCAGTGAGCCTTGGACAAGGAGGGAGATATGAGCAGGTTGATATTAGAGGGCAGATGGTTCAGAGAGGAAGTTGGTGAGGAACAGAGAGTGTCTGTGGCCTTGTCAACCAGGAGTGAGAAGAATATGTTATGAGGAGGCATGGAAGCCAAGACCTCATCAGAAAGCTGGTCGGTGTGATCAACTGAAGATTGCAGCAGAAGGAGACCATTTGCAGAAGAACAGGAAAGTCGTCCGGTGAGGAGACAGTGAATTAAATAAAAGAGCGGTCTGACAGATGAGGTGGATTGACACTCAGATTCAGCAGAAAATCAAGTCAAGTGTGTTTCCTGCTTTGTGTGTGGGATGGGTGGAGACCTGCTGGAGGTCAAATGATGCCATAAGTGACAGAAAGTCAGTTCCTTGGGCTTTGCCTGTGTGAATATTCATGTCTCCCATGACAACAAGTGGTGTGTCGTAGTCCTGAATGACCGAGAGTTACATGTCCACTTCGACTACAAAGTGACCCACTAGTTAATGTCAGTGTACCATAATCAGACATTATTTGATCTAAGTGTCCAATGTAGCACAATCTGAATTAATGGCATGGTGAGAAATAACAATGAAAATTTCAGGTTTCCTGAGAATGGCATTCAAAAGATGTGCTGAAAAAAAACTACCTGGGATAGCATTTGATATACGCAGCTGAAATTTTACAAATATCTTTAAAAACATTTGTTTTATGCAATAAAAATGTTGCAAGAACTGCTGTAAAAAGTTACTGACTTGAAATGGAATGACCCGTATGTTAATATACCTGCTCATTTCAACTCATTAGCACACTTACAAAACAATTACTCAGCATAGGGGATCCGCAGGGAGCTGTGTGGGGGATGGTGGAAAGGCTGAATATGTTGGTGGTGAGTTTGGGCAGACTAAAAGCAGAGCAGTAGATGGATGGTCAGCTGTGTTTGCTGCTCCTGCTCCCCATCCCCCTATCAGAACAGGCACATGATGTGACAGCAAACAAAGGCAAACGGTGTCATACAGTGTCCCAGAAAAGAAGAATAGGATTCTGCTAGCTGAGTTAAGAACCAAGCAGTGCACCCATCATATGCAGAATGAAAACACTATGGCACCAGCAGTCAAGGGGTGGCTGGGGCTTTGATTGTACAAGTGATGTCCTGGATAGCTCCAGTACAACCAACACACACTTATCCAGGGAAAACCACTAACAGCAGAAGAGCAGCTATGCAAAGCCCTGCTGTTACTAAATAGAGTATGTGCTCTGGGCAGGACATCACCAGCAGCCCCACCCATCCTCTCTTTACCATTCACCTGCACACGTAAATGCCATGGAGGATGACACAACAGCTCACACATCAAATGTCATTTACTGCCACTGAATGTCCACAAGTGTCACCAGTACTGGGTAGGGATGTCCTGACCATAATCCGATCTGAGTAATTTAATCCAATTCCCATTTTCCTACATAATAGACACTTTGAGAACATTAAGTAATTAAAATCAATCCCATGTGGAAGCTTGACTAGTAAAAAAACTCTGCAAAGCAGTAACGATAGAACTGCATTGTTGCAACCAAGCTGTTCCTTAATGGTGCGAGATGGTCCCAAGTCCCAAAAAGGACACCATCTGAAATGTAGTGTCAAGAGGGTTGGGCACACTGTGGCTCCACAATCTCCAGAAAAAAATCTGTATTCTCTACATGCATGTCAGAAAAGGTTTTGTAGATTAGCTGTTCAACACAGTCACAACCCAAGGAGGCAGGCACTTTGACTCCAGGGAGTTTAGTGCTGAGCATTGTGGGAGTATAGCTAGCAACAGGCCACCATGACAAAGACTTATGTGATGCTTACTGGTCCCCGGCCAGAGGTCAGACAACTTGGACAGCATTCCTGTATCCCAGTGGCATTTGCAACAGCTCAGCCTATGCGGTCCATATCATATCTCTACTGACCAAACATTTTAGTGTGCACAATTTAGTATTTTTCATTAATTGACATTACCTTGTAGAAATCTGTTTTCACTATGGAATGAAAGGGTTTATTTAGTAAGTCCTTTAAAAAGAGTAATGACCATAATTCAATGTTGAAAAGCAATAAAAGGAGAAAACTTCCAAGAGGAGTGAATACTTTTTATAGGAAATGTACTTTTTAGTTCTGCATGTGAACACTGCAATGACAGAACTATTGTCTTAGTTATGTCACATATTACCCTCAGAAAGAGTTATCTTTCAGAAATGATATGTCAGAGTATCATGAAGGACAGTACATTTATTCTCTTGTATATCTACAGATTATCAATAAACACACATCAGTGCATTAAAGTGCAGACTGTAGCAGTGTTCCAGAAATAGAAGAACTGTAGCGATGCAACATTCTGATAATTAATTAGTAACGTTGAAAATGTACTGAAAACAATGAGGTTAGTTACAGAAAAGAGAGAAACTACCATCATTAGACTTATGGCCAGTTCATGGCTTTGGAGTCCATGCATACATGAAGCAGCTCTATTCATGCTATGCTTTTTTTACACCACGGACAGCTTTCAAGCAAGACAATTTTCTATGGACCGGCCATCATGCACATAGCAAATAATAATAATCTTTTTTTAATAATACTATTTTTCAAAAGTGTTCTAAACAAATAAAATTACTTTATAATGCTAAATATGTGTTTACTTTTTCTTCTGTGTCAGCCTCTCTCTCTTTTCAAAGAAGCTCTCCAGAGACGTTTGTTTTTACTTATTTTGGCAGATTGGCGGTTTCATTTAACGGCTGGACATGAAAACTGACAGAGTCAAGTGTGGAAACAAGCGAGATGGCAATAACGGGAAGATGTTCTAGCCATTTTTCAAAATAAAACAGTGCAGACTCTGCCAGAAATTTAAAAATAACCAAACATTTTTATTCTCTCTAAGTAGCCCAGTATCAAATAACCAACGGCCCAGTAACAGTCCACAGCCCGGTAAGGGTCTGGTAACGGTCCACAGCCCGTTAACGGTCCGGTAACGGTCCGGTAACGGTCCACGGCCCGGTGGCTGGGAAAGACTGTGCTATACAGCTGGTTGCATTTCCCCACACAGGAAACACAGAAAAGCACTGAAGGATACAGGAGCTGCAGCACTGAATCTGTTTGGGCTCTGTCGATGAAAGCGTGTCCAAACAGAGCTCCTCCAAACACTAGCAGCGACTACTTTAATTAAAACGCTTAATGGCGGCTCATAAAGGTGTGGATGGCTGAGAATCTCCTCATATTAAACATTTGTTTTCAGCACCGCTTGTTTTCCTGTCATATGTGCAGTCCATGTGCTTGTAGTGCAGATAGTCACTAAATTTGGGCTGAACATGGATCGTATCCACAGACTCTCACGGACTGAAGTGGATGACGATGTTTACGTCACATGAACACTTCAGGATGCAGATAGCTGAAATTGGATGTATCTGAAATCCAGAAAAGTTCACTGGTCCCACTTTAAAGTTGTGTCATGCTGCCACACTCTAAGGTGGGGTGTACTGTTTCTGTCCCACACAGAGGGAAGATGATGTTAATTATGGAGTAACTACGTACATTTTCAGCCAGTGTCTCCTGGAAGCCACTTGGTTTTGAAACATGTCAGAAAAGCTGAGTAACTCATGAAAAAAGAAAGCTTGATGGAGAAGGTAAAACCCTTTAGAAAGTTTCAGACAACTGTGGAATCAGATTTTTGCCAATGTAATCACACTAATTTCTTAAATAATAAAGCAAAAATATTCATTTGAAAAGCAAAGTAAAATGTATAGCTCCCAACTGAAATATTTGGTTTCATGTCCTTTGGTTTACATTTCCAGCTGGTTCCTACATTGATCAGAACTTTAGCTTCACTCGGTTCTGTGATTACACTGATCTGTTGTGTGGGTACCTCATTTCTTTTAGCTTTACATTGCATATACAGGAAGTCCTCGGTTTGCAACATCCTCAACTTACGCCGTTTCGTCGTTACGTTGGAAATGGTTCAGTGGAACTAACTGGCGAGCAGAGCGAAAGGATACGTCATCACGCGGTGCTATAAGACGGATTTGTTTACATTTGCCGCTACATTGGATCATGCTACATTCGCTAACTTCATTATGGCTCCCAAGCATAAGTCAGACTTACAGTTTTTCGCCGGTATTTTCCTACCGAGTTGTGTTTCAGTGTGAGCTAATGACTGTTTGTTGTTACTGTAGTTGTACAAACATGTAAACTGATCGATATCGTGATGCATGTAATGGCTTTGTTTACATTTTCACCAGAGTTCTGACTTATAGTGAAAATCGACTTACATCACACCGTAGGAACGGAACTCTGACTCAAGTCAAATAAAGTGTACAGTACGTTAGCATGTTCAGACCTACTCTAGTGAAGGCTGTGAAACAGTAGGGCACTGTCCTGCCACCCCTAGAGCCCCAGAGGCCAGCAGAAGGCTCTCAGTGTAAGCTGTCATCACAGAGGGATTAGACAGCAAAACCAACATGATCCCAATCACAGAGCAGACTGTCTGGAAACATGTGGTACTTTCACCAAATTCACAATCAGCTGTCATCCTAAAACTTGATAAACTACGAAACTGTGGCCTACAAAACTGCCTAACTGTCTCAGGCTAACCTGAAGTCATTTAAAGACATTCTATACTAATATGGGATACATGTTTCAGACTTGTGTTTAGTTCAATAAGGTAACTAGACATACAAATAAGACATAGTGAAGAAAAACAGTCCTGGCAGGTAGGGAGATGTTGAGAGCTTCAACAGACAGAACATGAAAAGAGTCAACACAGTCATGGTGGGATGAAAAGAAAAGCTGCAGTACCTGTAGAACAGTCGGGTTGAGGGTCATGTTGCATACATCACCTGGTCCATTCTGGCCTGCAGCTCAAAAGCATCGGGCCGGTCCTGAGGGTTGACAGCGAGCATGTCCTGAAGGAGCTTCCGAACTTTGTCTGACATGCATGACCTGCGTTTCAGTGGGATGTTCAGCACCATCTTTGGATTCTCTAGCAGCGCCTCACCCACTGGTACAATGTCCGCTCCCTGTCTCACATACGTTCCCAGCAGCTCCCGCTTGGACTCTGCATCAATGAAGGTAATTCTCTCCAGCATGGCCCAGATGATGATACCTAGGGCAAAGATGTCAGCTTTGGCTGTGTAGTGGCCCTCCCACACCTCTGGAGCCATGAAGAAGTCTGAGCCGCACGCAGACGACAGCCAGTACTTGTTGAGGTTGATGTTTTTACTCTTGTCTTCGCCCTCCTTGCCCTCACTGACATTTCCTAAACCAGCGCAAACTTTACTCAGGCCAAAGTCGGCCACCTTGAGAACCGGACTCCCCGACTTCTCTGAAATAAGGATGTTGTCTGGTTTGAGGTCTCTGTGCACGATGTTGTTTTCGTGTAGGAACGCAACGGCGCTCGTAAGCTGGAGCATAAAACTGCTGTTGGTTTGTGGGTTGGGCCGCCGAGACAGGATGAACTGGTTGAGGTCCCCTCCTTCACAGAACTCCATGACGAACCACAGGTAGCAGGGCTCCTCTGGAGGACTGAGAACTCTCTCACCTGTCATTCACACACAGGTACAACAACATAGTTATTCCAGGAAGATATATTTGGCAAAACCAGGGATTGGTGATAGGCCTGTCAATGCATCCTGCCTTTCTTTATGAGGGTGTTTATTAAAAAGTTGCATGTGGGTTGTAATTATTGAATTAAACAGACTTTGCCACGCCAGCTGAGAGCATTGTTGACATGCTATGACATGTCAACAGATCACCAATAAGAACAAACAGATTCAGGCAGGAGGTACAGAGTCCCGCTGTGCAGACTCAACCGTTTTAAAAACTCTTTTATCCCCGTCTCAGTCAGGCTCATTAATGAGCGGCTAGGTGCAGGTAGCAAAGGGAGTTAATTGGGGAGGAGCGACATGTATGTATGGGGGAATGGGTGTATTTTAGTCTGCTTATTTATTTTATTTATTTATTAATTTATTTTTTAAACTTATTTATTATATGTCATGTACTTATGATGTATTTTTAATATCATGTGTTCTGTTTTATTGTGTTGCAGTGCAGCTCGATGTCTCGCCTTGTCTAAGACAAATGTCTCCCATGGGAGACAAATAAAGTGAACTTTGATGTCAAAATGACTGGGAGGATAACAGACTCAGAAAGAGACATTCAGAACGTACAGAGTGCCCCTGTATGTTACTAGCACCACTCCAAAGACATCACTGACTGAGATGTATGTTTCTGTGATGAACAGATCAATAGATACACTGGTGGACACCGATGAACAACAAGAAGTCACTGCTAGGTTGGAGCGATACAGATAAATCACTGCCTTAATGTGTTTACAAAAAACAACACCTGGACTAGATCAAAACAGAACAACACATGAAGACAGACAGAAAGCAAGACCTGGATGAGCGTGTGGGTTTGTCAGGACTGTCCGTGGAATGTGTAAATTACCTAGTGGAACCCAGCCAGCCAGGCAGACTCCATTTTAGCTCCTCTGCCCCAGGAGCTCCCTGACTAAAGTCTGCCCATCCCCCAGGAGGACAACCACCCTGCTCTGAATGACACTTCTGGAAAGAGCTACCAAACTAAAACCACCAGGATTAAACAGCCTCCTCTCACTGCAACACCAGAAGAGCGTCTGACATTAAATAAAACCTGAAGCAGCTCTCCTTCCTGTGGTTCTGCTGCAGTGACTCAGCTCAAACAGCTCAGAGGAGGAGCTCATCTGCTCACCTTTCAGGGAAGTCTCCACCAGCCGCAGGTACTGTTTGGACCGTTTGTTTCCGTGACTCATCTTCTGGGCCATCCCGTTCCTCTGCAGCACACACTCCTCCAGCTGCACCACGTTCTCATGCCTCTTCTCCAGACTCGCCAGCGCCCAGAACTCCTGCAGGGCGAGCTCCACGTTTTCCGGTGCGTCGCATCGCAGCTTCTTCACGGCCACCGTAGCCCCGGACCTGCGGGCCACGGCCTCGTACACCACCCCGTACGTACCCCGGCCCACCTCCCGCAGCAGGCTGTAGCGGGGCGCCCTGGGCTTCTGCTTGAACAGCCCGGTGTTCTCCTCCATGTCATGGTCTCCTTCCGTGTTCCCCACGTTCAGACACCGCAGCACGCCCGACTCGTCCGCTCGTGCACCGGGGCAGGCTTGCGCGCTCCTCGTGCGTCTCCGCCAGTCATCGCCGTCGCCGCCAGCTGTATCCATACGGCCCCGTGAACGTTTCCCCGGTTACACGTTCAGCAGCAACGGTGACATGTCGTCCACCGGAGGCGTCCTCGCCATTCCTCACTCTCATTTAGTGAAAGGAGCAGCGGGACGAGGTAAACACGAGACAAGACTGCTGCTGCAACGTCAGAGTATCCGCTCTGCACCTTCACAATAAAAGCCTGGAAGTTCCTTTTAAATCAATACGCTTTACGTATACAACATACAAGGACTGTTGTTGTTACCCTAGGAGTAAGGAAAGAGAATAATAATAAAAAGAAACGAAAGAAGGAAGAAAAGGGAAAAAATAGCAGTAATAAAAATAAATAGAACACAATATATACAGATATTTACAAGCTAGAAAGGAACATATAAACACAGTGGTGCAAAATGATATTTGCTAGATGATAATACAGTGCAAAAAGCAGAGAATGCTGTTCATAGTGCAAAAAGTAATGTACATATCCATTGGAATACTGTATACTGTACAGGTGTGGAGGAATGGCTCAAGGCTGCCATCTGCAGCTCCACCTATTAACAAATTAATAAATAAACATGAATGGGACTGATTAATGAAACATCTGTTTCATAGAGAGGGTCATTGGAGTTTCCCTCACCTCTGTTCAGAACGTTTCCAGTTCCGCTGCAGGAGCAGAGCTCTGAACATTGTCAGGGACTCCTCACACCTTCTCCACAAACTGTTTGAACTGCTACCATCAGGCAGGCATCTCAGGAGCATCAGAGGAAAAACCACCAGACTGATGAACAGCTTCATACCACAGGTGGTCAGATTACCAAACTGCTGACCTGGTCTTTAGATACTGGAGAAACGCTATCTCATCGAATAAGATGACAATAAAGATTCATTTGACCTGATTTGTTTTTGTCTTTTTAGTCATAAGTATGCCAACTTGCTATTTTGTGTCTTATTAATGACGTGTGAACTGAAAACAAGCTTGTTTTGCCACTATCTATCAGAGGTATTCAGGGTTTCTGATGGTGTTCAGGTTTGGTTAGTGTCTACTTTATGAAACTTCAGTAAAACATGAGACCAATAACTGTAGTCAGTTGGGAAACAAAAAAGTCAGACATCTCAGTGGCATCACAGTGTGTTGTTATTATAGGCTGTGTTGAAAAACTAATAACTGGTACTGTCATTGTGTGTTTACACACAGCGGAATTTCTATCAGTGACTCCCAGCTATAGATAAAAAATAGAAAACAACATACTAAATACAAATAAAATAAAACAAATCCTCAAAAATTTGAAAATGTAAACAGAATTAGTGCTCATGAGCAGCAGGATGAGCAGTAAAGTGCAGTCCAGTGCAGGATTCAGTTCTTTAATGCACATAGTGTCTCTGTTGTGTGTACAGAGGGGAAATGGACTGGACAGCTCATGCATCATGTTACTTCCTGTTCATTTCTAATGCGCCATGTTTTAAACGACTTTACTGTTTGGTCAACATCAGTCACGCTTTTACAACCAATCATTGTTAGCCACATTTAGTATTTTTACGTCTGAAAGCAGCAACATGACCACTTCCGGTGTATTGTGGTCACTTGACGCCGCCAGAGGGACTGAGGTAACCAGGTTCAGACGTACCATTGTTAAAGAACACGGGGTTCCAAAGTGCTGCTCAAATGGGGATTTCTGTGAGTGAACATGCATTACGAAGAATCTCACGTGGACATAATATCCCCCTTACAAATGTAATGTTCTGCGTATTTTTTTTTTTTTTTACATATTAGAGGCATGTCTTGGCGACATCTCCGTTCGAGGTGGTTCATAACGTTGGCGTTTTACAGAACTGAATGCGGAGAGTGAAAAGGGGTCAGCGGTCGTTTAAATGCTTTAAAATAATGCAGTAAGTCATGAGTTCACAGAAATTAGAAATGGATGCATCGTTGCGTTCAAGACCTTTTTCCAATCCTTTGTTTACCTTTAGCCCTGCTCCTCCCCCCGCAGGCTCTCCACAGATGGTCTCTTCCATCCGACTTCATCCAGCGTGGTGGTGCACGTGCGGCCGTCCTCGTTTCACCGGAGCACGCTGGAGGGGTGACGTAATGTCGTCAGGACGCATGCATAAGGAGACCATGATGTAATGTTGTTTATTTGTGTTTAAATATCCATTCTTATGTCAGATTGTTTTTTTTCCATAACATGTTCCTGTGTCAGGTCCAATCAGTGTGCGTGTGGACGTAACGCTGTGGTTGTGCTCATCATATATGCAGAGGTGGAGCTGGATGATTTTTAAGCGTGTAAGACCATCACTCACACTGAGGTGGCATAATGTATTTTGTTGTTTTAGGAAATCACACATCTCCACAGACTTGACACCTTTTACAGGATGCACTGACTTAAAAATTACCTTCTGTGTTCAGTGGTAGAACCAGATAGTTTCTCCTGGGTGAGACCATTAACCACACTGAGGTGGCTGAGATGTCTCAGTTTTTTCTATCTCTGAAGGCCAACCAGTCATTTCATTGGTAACTTACCATTATCATTTGCTTATGCAGGTAAGACTGCCACTAGAAACGCATAAGAACTCATGTACAGTATAATAAACTGTTTATGTAATCATGTAATCCCTCAGTCTCTTATCATCATCTCAGGAGACTTTAATCATGCATCGCTCTCTGCCACTCTCCCCACGTTCACCCAGTACGTGACCTGCCATACCAGAGACAATAAAACCCTGGACCTGCTGTATGCAAACATCAAGGATGCATACAGCTCCTCCCTCCTCCCCCAGCTGGGCCAATCAGATCACAACCTGGTGAGACTGCAGCCCATTTACATACCTATGGTGAAGAAACAACCCCCCACCACCAGGTATGTGAAGAAGTGGTCTGACGAGGCCACTGAGGCGCTGCAGGACTGCTTTGAGACCACAGACTGGGATGTGCTGTGTGGTCCACACGGGGAGGACATTGATGCACTGACGGACACTATCACGGACTACATTAACTTCTGTGCAGAGAACATCGTACCGACCAGGAAAGTACGGTGTTTCTCTAACAGCAAACCCTGGGTGTCCCTGGAACTGAAGGCCCTGCTGAAGGAGAAGAGGAGGGTTTTTGGATCTGGGGACAAAGAGGAGCTGAGGAGGGTGCAGAAGGAGATAAAGAAGAAGATCAAGGCGGACAAGGCCAGCTACAGGACCAAGATGGAATCTCACCTGCAGGACAATAACACAAGGGAGGTCTGGAGAGACCTGAGATCCATCTCTGGTTACAGCAGAGGCCATGAGAGGGGAGCTGCAGCAGGAGGCCAGGAGTGGACCAATGAGCTGAATCTGTTCTTTAACAGATCTGACTCTGCTCCCACTCCTCCCCCCTCTCATCAAAGCACCGACCAGCCAGCTCCTTCTTCACACCTCAGCTCTCTACCACCAACACCACCAACAGCACCCCTCCTCCCATCCCCGTCTTCTACCAGCTCCGGACTCCACATACAGCCACATCACCCCTCCTCGTCTCACCCCCCACCACCACCATCACCCCTCCCCCTGCCACCCTCCCCCTGCCTCTCCATAACAGCTGATCAGGTGAGAAGTGAACTTAAAAAGATCAAAACCAGGAAAGCTGCAGGTCCTGATGGAATCAGCTCCAGACTCCTTAGAGACTGTGCAGAGCAGCTCTGTCAGGTGCTGCTGCACATCTTTAACCTGAGCCTGAGTCTGGAGAGGGTTCCTCTGTTATGGAGACTTCCTGCCTGGTTCCTGTCTCTAAGACCAGGAACCCCAGGGAGCCTAACCACTTCAGACCTGTGGCCCTCACTTCTCACCTGATGAAGACCATGGAGAGGATCGTCCTCAAGAACCTCCGTCCCCAGGTGAGCCAGTATCTGGATCCACTGCAGTTCGCCTACCAACCCAACATTGGAGTGGATGATGCAGTGGTCTACCTGCTGCACAGATCACTGACTCACCTGGAGAAACCCAGCAGCACTGTGAGGGTCATGTTCTTTGACTTCTCCAGTGCTTTCAACACCATCCAGCCTTCTCTGCTCAGGGTGAAGCTTGAAGGAGCAGGAGTAGACTGTCACCTGGCTGCTTGGACCATCGACTACCTCACCAACAGACCACAGTACGTGAGGCTTCAGGACTGTGTGTCTGATGTGGTAGTCAGCAGCATGGAGGTCCACAGGGGACAGTGCTCTCCCCCTTTCTCTTCACCCTGTACACGTCGGACTTCCACTACAACTCTGGGAGCTGTCACCTCCAGAAGTTCTCCGATGATACAGCCATTGTTGGGTGTGTATCTGAAGGGGACGAGTGGGAGTACAGGATGGTCATCTCTGACTTTGTTGACTGGTGTGAGCTAAACTATCTGCAGCTCAACGCCAGTAAGACGAAGGAGATGATCGTGGACTTCAGCAGGAGGAGGACACCCCAGACTGCACCGGTGAACATCCAGGGTTTGGACATTGACATGGTGGACACATACAAATACCTGGGTGTTCACCTCAATAATAAACTGGACTGGACACACAATACAGAGGTTCTGTACAAGAAGGACCAAAGTGGTCTTCACCTGCTGAGGAGACTGAGGTCCTTTGGAGTGTGCAGGACTCTGCTCAGGACATTTTATGACTCTGTGGTAGCGTCTGCTATCTTCTATGCAGTGGTCTGCTGGGGAGCAGGGAGCACTGAAAGGGACAGAAAGAGACTAAACAGAAGGTCAGGAGGAGGTTCTGTCCTGGACTGTTCCCTGGACTCCATAGAGGAGGTGGGTGAGAGGAGGATGTTGGCAAAGCTCACATCCATCATGGACAATCCCTCTCACCCACTGCATGACACTGTGGGGTCTTTAAGCAGCTCCTTCAGCAGCAGACTGAGACATCCACCCTGCAAGAAGGAACGCTATCACAGGTGCTTCATCCCATCTGCTATAAGACTTTACAACATCAGCATCACTGGCTGATGTTAACATAAACTGGACTATATCATATCATCCCAAACCATAAAATTTGCACAGACATTATTGCACTGCTACATCTTTGCACTTTTAAACTTTATTTTTTAAGCCACTTTATACTACATTGTCTTACAGTGTGTCAATACTGTACTATTTCATCCTCATCTCTCACCCCTGTATATATTGTAAATATTATTACTACTGTTCTATTATTATTTTATTCCTATTACTATGTCTATTGCTACATAAGCTGCTGTAACAATGTAAATTTCCCCTGGCGTGGGGAGAAATAAAGGACTTATCTTAAATGAAATGAACTGGAACTCATGCAGAAGTGCTGCATATTTAATTGCCAGTGAGTCTAATTATTTATGGATAATATAGGTCTCTGCCTGGAGCCAGTCTCTTTCAGAACTGTGATGGTTCTAAACAGCTGGACTTGTAGTGTTTGGTGTCTGTATGTTTTTCAGCAACAGAAGAAAACATTTTTGTTGTCCTTTGCTGACATCAGCCCTCATGAAACAAAGAATGTCATGGACAAGGATGACTTCATCTATCTGCTGTGTCCTTCTGACAGAATGTCTGGTTTAGGAGTCCATTCAGAGAAAATCCTCTGTACATAAGCTTTACTGTATGTTTTACCGTTATGCTTGTGAAACCCAGGTGTGCATTTGCCTTACTGCTCATTCACACACACCACCTGCCCCCTTGTGCTTAGCAGCAGAACTACATTCTCTAGGCAGAAAAAAAATCTAATTTGAATTTCAATGTATTATTTGACACAGTCAAACTGAATGAAAAACAGGGGCTGGAAGTGTGCAGCAGAGGTTGAGATATTTTGACTCCAATTCAGTAGATCCCTTTCTAGAGCACAGATGTAGTCCAGAATGGATTTGGACAGCAGGTGGAATGGCAGATGGCACGTAAAGTATCTGTGTACATGCTACAACACATGTACAGTACACAGGATTATGCGGTTTTTGGGACCCTTAAGGACAAGAGCAGATCACCAGATTGACACCAAACAGCCTTGTTGCTACATACATGATACCTATTGTTTGGCTTTTTAAACAGTACTACCAGTTCATGCCCAACTCTGTCCTCCTGGTTTTTAACAAAGCATTTCTGCTCTGCATTTTTAACTAACACAGCCAAGCTTAGGGAACCCTGAGGGCACCATCAAGTCTATTTTCTATGACCTGACAAAACCCTGTTGAGCCGCAGAGTGATGTCAGGTCGAGTGATTGCACATATCCTGTTTTCCATTAAGTGTGTGGGCAGCTGCTCTCCTCAGTATGAGGCGTGAGATGAACCCCCTTTGACATACCTGCCTACACTATATTGCCAACAGCATCGGCACGTCTGTCTTTACATGCACATGAACTTTAATGACCCCTCATTCGTAATCCGTAGGGTTTAATATGGAGTTGGCCCACCCTTAGCAGCTACAACAGGGTTTAGGAGTGGGTTTTCTAGAACTTTTGACCATTCTTCCAGAAGCGTATTTGGGAGGTCAGGCACTGATGCTGGATGAGAAGGCCTCTGCTCTAATTCATCCCAAAGGTGTTCTATGGGGTTGAGGTCAGGACTCTGTGCAGGCCAGTCCAGTTCCTCCACACCAAAATTTCTAATGCATGTCTTTATGGACCTTCCGTTGTGCACTGTTGCACAGTCATGTTGGAATAGGAAGGGGCCATGCTCAAATTGTTACCATAAAGTTGGGAGTATGAAATTGTCCAAAATGTCTTGGTATGCTGAAGCATTCAGAGTTCCTTTCACTGGAACTCAGTGGTCCAGCTTAACCCCTGAAAAACAACCCCACACCATAATCCCCCCTCCACCAAACTCAGCACTTGGCACAATGTAGTCAGGCAAGTACCGTTCTCCTGGCAACTGCCAAACCCAGACTGGTCCACCGGGTTGCCAGACAGAGAGGTGTGATTTGTCCTCCAGAGAAGGCGTCTCCACTGCTCTAGAGTCCAGTGGTGGCTGCTTTACACCACTGCATCCCATGCTTTGCATTGCACTTGGTGATGTATGGCTTGGATGCAGATCGTTGGCCATGGAAACCCATTCCATGAAGCTCTCTGCGCTGTTCTGGAGCTAATCCGAAGGAAGGCCACACTAAGTTTGGAGGTCTGTAGCTATTGACTGCAGAAAGTAGTTGATTTCTGCACATACATATGCTGACCCTGCTCTGTGATTTTACGTGGTCTATCACTTTGTGGCTGAGTTGCTGTTGTTCCCAGTTGGTTCCACTTTGTTATAATATCACTAACAGTGGACTGTGGAATACTGAGTGTCAAGGAAATTTCACTAATAGACTTATTGCACAGGTGGCAACTTGTCACGGTACCATGCTTGAATTCCCAGAGCTCCTGAGAGCGACCCATTCTTTCACCAGTGTTTGTAGAAGCGGTCTGTATGCCTAGGTGCTTGATTTTATACACCTGTGGCCATGGAAGTAGTTGGAACACCTGAATTCAGTTATTTCAAGGGGTGGCCGAATACTTTTGTCACTACAGTGTACCTTCTCTAAAACCTTTTTATTAAGCTAGTTGCAGCAATAAAGTTCCACAAGACCACAAAATGAAAGCATTAATAAATCATTTTTAATGTTTTCATACATTTATATACATGTACTAAAAGTCAGTGAATGTAGAAAGGCAAAGAATGAAACAAATAATTAAAATTTCCCTGAATACAAAAATTCCAAACAAAGATAATCCCCAAACAAACAATATTAGAAGTTACCAAAAACAATATTACATAAGATCATTCACACAAAAACAATGACTGGATCAGCTGCCTTCATTTAAAAACAGGAATAAATGGCTCACTGGAGACAATTTCATACAGTAGTATTTCTAGGTCAAAAAATTAATTAAAACAACCCAAATAACAAGAGCTGAACTATGTCTTTTGTCAGCTGCCCAAAGTTAAGACTAGGATTGTGTGATACACATGAAACCATATACAGTTTAAGGAGAAGAGTGCATGCACATCAGAGCACAAAAACAATGTTGTCAAATACAAACTCACAAAACAAATCTGCTATAAAACTGGAAGACATCCATCCATCCATCCATTATCTATACACTGCATAGTCCTCATCAGGGTCATGGGGGGCTTGGAGTCTGTCCCAGCTGACTGAGGGTGAAGGTAGGGGACACCTGGACAGGTAACAGTCTATCACAGGGCTATTTAGAATCACCAGTTAACCTCAGCATGTCTATGGACTGTGGGAGGAGGCCGGAGAAAACCCACACATGAACAGGGAGAACATGCAAACTCCATACAGAGAGAGACTCAGGACCGGAACCGGGGATCTTCTAGCTGCAAGGCAACAGTGCTAACCACTAAACCACTGTGCAGCCCCACTGGAAAATATACTATGAAAAAAAACAACAAAAAAAACCACATACATATTTCAAGAAATTGTGCTGTTACTTCAGGCCCTGATGTGCTGCTTGAAGCAAAGATGGAGGGGATCAGCTACTGTCTCAGGGAACTGAGATCTTGTCTGCCTTTGCCACTGCACCGTGACGACTGTAGTGGTTCAGGAGATGTTCCCATGTTCGATTGCACCTGAGCAACTTTTGGTTCCCTTTGAGAGAGGAGGTAGGAAAACAAGAAAATATGAACTTTTTCTGATGTTACACTGGGCAAGCAATAAAAATAAACCCTGAAGAATGGTGGAAGTCCATTAGAATTTCCAGTAAAACAGCTTTGTGAACACAAAGATGAAGTTTGTCCTTTATTGGAAGTGTTATAGTGGAGATGTGTGTTTTTTTTTTTTTTTTTTTTTTGCTCTCAGCTCTCGTAGGAGGCGGTCGCACTTTTCTTCGCTCCGCAGCTATCTCTGTTCCTCCCTACCCTCATGTTTCCCTGCTTGCTGCATTTCTTCATCTTCGTCTCGTGTGTCTGACTTGGAGCGATCGCTTGGCACTGGACCTTCGAAACACCGATCATGGAATTGATTAACTGGTCTCTCAACGCAATTGACAAGATTGTCGCCACAAAGAGCACAGGCCTAGGGGAGCCTACCTGCCCGGATGGGAGTTTCGCCTCTGGTTACGTGATCGACGCCTGGGGGAAGTGGAAGGGGGTCATGTGCCTGGCACCCCTGTCCATGGAGGATGTGGAAGATGTTTATATATTCGGATTTATGATGACAGGCCTGCTGATAATTGGCTTGTTCACTGGCCTGAGCTTCTGGAAAATCAGGAAGACCGCAGACAGAAACGACGTCCAAACTCTGCTGGTCTATGCAAACGATCGGATCACGGCTGCCGATTCTCGGTATGACGAACTCAATCGTAAGATGAACAATTTGCTTGGTGTGACTGTTGATGTGAGTCGCAGATTGGAAGCCATCAGGGTGAGAATCGCTACAGCTGAGGTCTAAAATTGTTGAGAGCAGTAGGGAGAAGGTGAAATTACTTCTCTCCCGCCCAAACATGTGAATAACTGATTACATTCTGGCGCCCCTGGAACAATTACAAACTCCTCTGGAAGTTTCATGGCCAAGAGATAGCTCTCCTACACCCCCCCCCACCTTCCCAAGGAACCCTGTTGACTTTTGGACCGGGCCAACCGAGGACGTCTCCATAGCAACCTGCTGTGTTATCGCGCTCCCACCCTCGCGAACTGAGACACCGGAGGTCTGAGATGGAAGTAGATGGGCTACACTCATACACACACATCGGACTCATGAACTGAGGACTGAGCTAAACATTCGCACACACATGTCCATACCCCCCCTCCCCCCGCCTCCACAAGCTTTCCTCACTATACACAGGAGTCAGGAATCCGTGCAGTAATTTGCTGCACAGGAACCGACTAACTGTGCAGTGCTCCCCCCTCCACCACCCCACATCCTTATCCCAACTATCCTTGTCTAACGTCATGCTTTGCCTGTTTGCGGGTTTGTTTTTTTTAAGGTTCCTTCTCAAATTGAATTTCCCAAAATTGGAGGTTTCATTTGGTACAACAAGCCTTTTTTTTTTCTTCTACCCTCCGCAATCCCTACCCAGATCCCAACATGTCCTTTTTCTTTTTTTCCTCAAGAAAGGTGCGCGCAGCACTGCGCAGCAGCCGGAGCTGTCATTGGCAGGGCAGCTCAAATGAAATTTCGTTGTATATGAAAGTGTGCAATGACCAATAAAGAAAGATTAAGCGTCAAGATGGTGCCAGAGGACAGGCATCAGGAGACAACAGAAGTTATCTTAAGTCATGATGTATTTAGGTCTTTAGCATTAGCATGTAAATAATAACATAAAATAGCTCTCTTACCTATAATGCACAGTCCCTCCTTGGCCCTGGTGATTGCCACATTGATCTGGTGGGGATCTCCTACAAAGCCCAGATGTTTGGACAACCATGCTCTATCTGGTTCACTCACTATCTCTTTGCTTGGAAGGGAGCACACTGTAGAAATAATGACGTAACGCCATTCACTTCCTAGAAAACAAAATGTTGTTTATACATGAGTTATGAGCAACAATGTCTTCAAAGCAATATATTGTCTTTGTTTAATTTTATTACAAATGGCAGCTAAAGTTACTATTTTAATAGTTAATTAGTGGACTTTTCATTCAAAATGTTTAAAACTGGCATTAAACATGGCACAGCGCTATACTGGATTAGCATCTTCACCATTGGAGAAAGCAAAGCATTAAAATGAAAACGGTTACACTTCACTTATTTAACAGTATTACTTGGATGTTTCCCCGTGTAACGTTTAACTTAAGATACTTAAAGCTTAGTAGACACTTAATATTCTTGTTATTGTTAAACAACACAGTCTGATAAACCTGCAGGCAAAATAGAAACACTTTCTATTTCATCCAGTGACTGTTTTGATAAAGTTTTATTCAAACGAGGCTGTGTGCACAAAGACAAAGAAAGAAAAAGGCAGGGTTTTCTTGGTGCAGTTCTACTTAGGGTAAACAATACAGATGCTCTGTCCTTTGGCTTATTTTAATCTAATTTCTATTAAAGTTGCATCTCATTTCTGACTACCGTTATCCACAAGATATCTGGACAAACACTGTACTCCAGTAATAAATCTATCTGAAATCGTAAATTAGATGTAGGCAACCCATTCAAGACTACATTTGGTCCCAGTGTCTGTTAAGTGAAGGGAACTGCATCAGTAGCTGTAACACTTGACTAAAAATATTTTCCCTTTGAGGTTTGACTTCAGTTCTTAGCTTCTATGCCCAGTAGACCCTTTTTGAGTGCCTATCTCTTTATTTACCCTCTCTTTAAAGTTTTTCCTTTTTATTGCTTGTCAACATTGAATCATGGTCGATTCGATTCAACTTTGTTGATGAGAATTTACAGAAAGGACTTACAGACACAGATTCCTACAAAGTAATGCCAATGAACTATAAATACGAAATGTCAAATAAGGGATTACATAAGTATTCATCCCCTTTAAAGTGACTCACCTAATTCAAAACAGGTGTAGCCAACTGGTGCTAGAAGTCACACAATGAGTTAAATGGAGATTTTCTGAGTGGGTACCACAGACTGTTTATAAATATATAAATATCTTTATCTACATTCTATGGTGGGCACGCACAAGCAGCACTATTTTGAGTTGTGTGAAGTGATTGAAGGAGGGACTTTCCACATTTCAGCATTAATATTCATTCGAAAACATCACAGAGACTCTAAATTCAGTTTTGTTTATCAAAATCACAACACACCCTTTTTCACACACTTTGCAATTTCTAATCTATTAGGCAATTAAATGAAACATCCATATTCATAAAACCTTACTGCAATGGAAACAGACGTTAGCAGCTTCAAGAATATTGACTCCCACTAAAATTTTATGAAATCCAAGTTTTTTTTTTTCCATAGAAGATGTTAAGAAGAGTTTCTTCCCACTGTTTGGCATTAAGTTTGTTTAATACCTGCAGCATTAGACAACAGTAACATCCATATGTAATACTTTTGGTATTTTATTCGTTTTTAGTGCTCTATTGTGTATCTCTAATTTTCTTTGTCTTGCTCTGGATGTAGAGCACTTTGGTTCAATCTGTGGTTGTTTAAAGTGCTATGTAAATAAAGCTGGATTGGATCGGATTGGATATGTGTGTCTTCAAGGAGAGGGAGTTACACACATTTACACATGGAACTACAGCACTAATAATTTAATCAAACTCTGATAATTATCAGTGTTCTCCAGCTCTATGGATGGTATCTGTGAATGCAAGTCTTTAAGTCTTCAATACTTATGCAATCACTTATTTTATATTTCATGTTTTTCATTAATTGGCATTATTTTTTTAATTAATTGATTCAAAGGAAACTGTTTTCACTTTGGCAGGGAAGAGTCAAATTTTTGGGGAAATTGTTGTCAATAAAGCAAAACTGTATTGACCATAATTCAACAATGAAAGGTATTAAAAAGAGAACATTTTCAAGTGGGGATGAAGTTTTGTTTGTTTTTGGGTTGTTTTTTTTTGCATGACCTATATGGACAGATGTGCTTGTCTTTGCAGATGGTTCTGCTAAATCAGTACATTTAGAAATCACAGTTGACTTTTCAATTCTGAAGTGATTCCAAATTGATCACCGCTCTACCAACTGCTTCCAGTGATGATCACTGTTAATTATTTAGTTTGTGTACCTGTATTCATCCATTCACTATCTGTTGTTTGCTACATCACTGGTGTCTCATTGTCTGTCTGTAGCATTAGCTAATAAATCTTTTGTGTATAATTATCATTGGTCAACTGCACAATTCTTTTTGTTGTTGAACTTTTAGGAGTTCACAGAGTTCAAGCTTGACCAATACAAATAGATTTGATAATTTATTATTATTCAGTCTGAAATACGAACGATCAGTTAGTAGTTTGACTTTAGTAAACAAGTTGTTGTTAGATTATGTAAGGTACACTGTCACCTTGGCTTTTTGTGATTGTGGTAACTGTGATTCCATCCAAGTTTGTCTGCTTCAGCTCATCTCTGATTTCTGATACTTGGGCGTTGTAGGGTGACAGAATCACAATGCTTTTCTTGTCCACTTTGGCCTTCTCCACCAGCATTTTAGCAATCTGAGTCTGCAAAAGAAACAGTGAAGTAGCTAGAAACAATAATGATAAACATCACTGAATAAAACAGCTCCTTTCAGACATTCAGAGACAGATCAGATTAATGAGATGCATCGATAGTGCATGTAAGCCAGCTGAATTCCAGGTAATGCTTCCAGCTGTTTGTCCTTTGAACAGAATCCATATGAGCATCCTACATAGCAACCTCATGGAACCCTGAGCTCCATCACAGCTGTCGGGATGTTTTTACTTTTCTGCCTATAAAGCAGTAGTTAGATTATCCTCACACATGGACTGAGTTTTCATTTTTTTGGAAAATTTAAAATGTATTATATATAGTATTTTACATACTGTCCAATCTTGTATATATAACAACAAACCATACTGCTGCTCTTTTGGTCAATGTTGGGGGTATGTTTGAATGAAGCTGTGAGCAACATTAATACAAAAATGACCCATGTCTGAATGACAAGATGTCATTAATTCAACAGAATGATGAAGCCTGCAATGTTACACATCTCATGTCTGAAAAGAGCAAATGACTATATTCAGCTACATGGTAAACAGAACTAATCACAGCTTTATGTCTCACATACATTACACTTTAAAGAGGAATACCGTACCACTTTGTCTCTCTCTTGCCGATTTGCTCTGGAGTTGGTGTTGCCCTTGGCTGTCTTGACAACCAGATGGACGGTCTCTCCTTTGACATGCCCAAAAACAATTGGCATCACCTTGTTGTCAACACGCAGGACACTGCTCGGCTGCTTCACCCCAGTTTTCAGCTTTCCTCCATAAAATTCTTCTGATGGGAACTCACATATGTCCTCATGCTAATAAAGTAAAACACAATAAATAACCATATGTGGGTGTATCTATCTATCTATCTATCTATCTATCTATCTATCTATCTATCTATCTATCTATCTATCTACATATATATGTCACTGGTCACTGCAGTTGACTACATAATGCATACTTAATATTCTCACCATTCTGTATTGGGTATTTAGCATTACTGCCCTTTTCTCATGGATTGCATAGTAGCGTTCAAACAGAGACTTGGTCATCCCGAGCTTCTTTGCGTGCACATTGGTCACAATGGGTTGTAGCTGTTTGTGGTCTCCAATCAAAACAATCTGAAATCAGTAAAGTAGATGTTAGTTTAATATTCAGCATGACTCAGCTTGATGACCAATACGTAGTCCTCTTTACCCAAACAGGGTGGATAAACATGGTTAAAAAAAACAAGTGTCAGCCGAGATTTTCAGGCTTCATCATTTTTGCGATGACAATAAATGATGGGTTAAATATATGTACTATATTACCTGAAAAATGCACTTTAAGTTAAACACAGGACATGATAACAATTTAAACCTGGTATGAACTTGGTATAATGCAGTAAGGCAGCTCTAATAGTTTTCTGTGGTGGATTATCCATCTTAATCACAGTGCTCATCACCCTGCATGCAAATGTTCCACAAAATTTGACTAGTCACTATTTTGAGGGAACATCAGAGCTGCTTACTTCACTTAGCTCCACCCATGATGAGTATGATTGGTTTAAAGAAATCCTAAAGGCCATAGCCAGAGTGATAGTGCAGTTCAGTCAGTAAAGTGTACAGTGACCAAAGTTAAGGTTGAAAAATATATGAATATTTGGCTACTGAATTGGTCCAGCATTAGTTCATTAACTGACAACCTCACATGTGACTCAGAGCTGAGCAGAGCTGACCATGCAAGTTAAAGCCGAGTCTTAAAAAGCAACAAAAAAGCAGCTAATGACCAAAAGCGTGTCTGCCAATGGAAGTAGCACACAGGCATTTCTCCATTTCACTGTGGTTTGAATGCAGAGGAACGCTTGTGTGCTCACATCCAGAAAAATGCATCAAAGCCCACTGGACCACACTTCATCTGTCAGCAGGACAACAATCATAAACATATGACATTAATGTGACAGTGGGGCTAGACGAAAGAAAAGGAAATGTGGGCACTATGGGTCACTCTGGCAAGCATTGCACATAATATTTTACTATGTACCACAGGGACCCTGATATGACTGGTTTAAAGTAGCTCATTGTAAAAATTGTTCTTTATGGCTCAATCAAATGCGACATTTAGCATCATGAAACTAAACACATTAATGTAAGTGCTGATGGGAAGTTCAGTGGAAAAAGCACACCTTCTCTGGTTTGTTGCAGACCAATGGAATCAGGGCCTGGGGTTCAGTGGCCATCGCACATTCATCAATGAGGATCTGACGGGCTCTGACTGTCTTAGTCAAGCTTGGGGTGGAAGACTGTGTACATGTGCACAGTATGATGTCATGCTGTTGGAGCTCATGTGCCCGAGCATCTCTGAGAAGGTCTGTGTAGCTAGGAGGAAAAACAATTATAGAATTTGAAGAGTAGGCATTATGAATTAATTATCAATACAAATCTTTTTATTATTATTGTTATTATTTTTAATCACCAATTAACAACCGCAATAGAAATAAAGTAATTGCAAATACATAGTGACATAGTTATGTTGTTTGGTGATTAATTGCATTTGCAATACAACCTATGTTGACTAAAAGTCTGGTAAACACTGCACTGCAACTTACTCTTTCACCTCCTGAGCAGTCAACTCCTCTCTGCGTCGAATGCGTTCGTCAAAGTTTTTAATTTTATCTGCACAAGGGTTTGGAGGCTCTCGCATGCGGTGATGCAGAGTGATGCTCCTAGAACCAAGTAATGTGTCAGTTTGGAGAAGTGTTAAGGAAAGTCTTCCAAAGGGAGTATTATGAATTGGGCTAAAATACCTGAGCTCTGGTTTGGAACGATCTTGGCGGAGGGTCCTTTGGGAAAACTGAAGGTTGCTGTCTGGAATAGGGTAATCAAGCATCTCCACTTGTTGGCTGTAGACTCTCAGGGGTCTCAGGCTGTCAGTGAACCTCATCAGATACTCTGTGTCACAGCATTCAAAGGACAGGCAGCACATGTAGGATTCATTTGACTCAGTAGTGGTTACATACATCTCTATCATACATCTATACACCACTTAATCCTCATTAGGGTCATGGGAGGGTGGAGTCTATCCCAGCTGACTGAGGGTGAAGGCAGGGGACACCTGAACAGGTAACAGCCTATTACAGGGCTACACATGGAGACAAACAATCACACTCACATTCACACCTACAGATAATTTAGAATCACCAATTAACCTCAGCATTTTTCTGGACTGTGGGAGGAATCTGGAGAACCTGGAGAAAACCCACCATGAACAGGGGAACATGCAAACTCCATGCAGAAGGGATGACAACCGGGGATCTTCTAGCTGCTAGGCAACAGTGCTAACCACCCAGCCACTGCACAGTCCCAGTGGTAGTTACAGTAATGACAAAAATGCAGATGAACCTTTAGCACATAAAGTAACTTGCCTGCCACAACATCAACAGACTTGTTGGATGGACCACAGTAGAGAATGACTTCTTTTTTGTCCTTGTCCTTTGGGTCATCAAACTTCCTTGGGTTCTTAGCGTTCAGCTCAATAAACCAGTACACTATGTACACACCAACTACTGTCTTTCCAGTTCCTATCAGACAAATGAAAAACAAAAGCTTAAACCTGACCTATGAATATGAAGCATTGATGTAAACATAAGTTCATAGACTTACCAGGTGGCCCCTGTATTAGTGTGAAGGTCTTATTTAAAGCAGCCTCCACAGCAAGGTACTGACTGTCATTTAGCTTTGGGATTCCATTGGGTAGCTCTTTTCTCATGATTTGCCATTTTAGCACACTGCATTGTACTACTGCAAAGACAAAAGGGGAAATGGTTTGTTTTATCGTTGTTCTTTTTATAAACACATGAAAATAAAATCCAACAAATGTATTAAAAAAATAATAAAATGACACAATCTATATTTTACGTGCAACTCAAAAGGATTTTAACAATTAGAAGTACTGGTTGCTACTGAAAATTGGACATACTCTCTTTTGGAATGTGTTTTCCAAGTGCTATGATCTGAACAATATCACATGCCGTTCTTAGGCTTGCAACAGCAGTTTCTGTTCGGCTGTGTAAAATGAGAAAGAAACAATTAATGAATTTTTCACTGAAGGAGGAAAAGAATTTTTGTGTCAACTGGATCAAGTCAGTTAATTCAAACTACAAGCAATGTAAGGAGAAATTGAACAACACCTAAACTTACATGTCTGGAAGTTGCTTTGGGATTATTTCAACGGTGAAACGGGTGTTTTTCTGAAAAATGCAGTCGGTTATGGTCTCCATTGGCAGGTGATTGATGTAGAACTCCACTTTGCTTCCATCATTTTTTCGTTTTTCTTCATTGTTTGTGACACCATGGGCAACCCATGTGAACACTCTTGGGTCCACTGGTGCTGAATGCTCCAGATCTGAAGTCAACTTCAGACCTCTTTTTCGTATGCACAGTAAGCACTTTGCAAGTTCAATTTTAATGGCCCATTGATTGATCCATTCCACAGGTAAAAAGAAGTCTCCTGTTAGTGTTCCTTCCTGCTTTTGCTTAAAGTTTACCACCAGGTTCTCAATGACAATGCTGTCACTTTCAGTCACTGCATGGGTAGCAGACTCCATCTCACACAATGGCCTCCAGATCCGTACATACTCTGTGGTGTCTCTATAAAAATCCCTTGATGGATGATGTGCAGATTTGGTGAAGCATGTGGTGGGGTTGCGGACATGGTCCACACAGATCTCAAACTTTGGTTTAATGTGAACCAACTGAACAGTGGGAATCTGATGACCTCTTTTCATCTCTGATGTCATTTGAACCTGAAGGGTGTCTCCTTGCTGCAACTGGAGGTGGATGTCAACCCAATGCTCACTTTCTACCTCTGGTACCTTGTGCTTCTCAGGACTGCATGCGTTAGTTTCAGAATGAGGAATGTTTGAGGACTGTGGCAGAATAGTTTGTTTTTCCACTTGCTTGGTGTCAGCATCCATTATGAGAGATCTAGCATGATCCAAATTTCCTTTGTCAATTGCCTCAACAGTAGCTTTCCATATTGTCAGTGGAAGCTCAACATAGGGACCACGGTCTTGCTTTGTTTTCAGCTCCTGGTGGATTTGCATTGCGTCAGCTGCGTAGATCCGCCTTTTCCATTTAAGAGTGATGCTGTGATTTTCTTCATCGTAAAGTGGTTGGTCATCTAACTGTAAATCGCTGTACATTACTGATAAACTCCTAGCAAATATGTTCTTGTTAAAAGGAAAGGATACTGCAAAGCCGTCTCCCTCAGGATCCATACGAACAACAAAGGCTAGCTTTGAAGCACTTTGTTTTTTCATGCTCACTGCATAGGAGATCTGCTCAGCCTTTTGTTCATACTCCTTGGCATTCTTGAGGTGGTCATCAAATTGGCTGCACAAAGAGATGATATCTCTCTGAGTGTATTGGACTTCCCTCTTACATATGACAGAGTGCAAGAGTCTCTGCAAGATGATGTCCATGTACCGCCGTATCGGTGAAGATGCTTGTGTGTAAGATGTTAACTGCAGAGAATAATGTCCAACCTCTGCTTCAGGAGAGGAGCGTGAGCAGATGGCATACGCTTTGCTGGAACACCTTTTGAAATGATCAATGACTGGCTGGAGCAGAGGGTGGATGTCATCTGCAGCAATCAGGTCAACCATTTTGTCTGTGTCATCTGTTCTGGCAGCTGACTGGATATCTTTCCAGACTTCTGTGAGTATGTGGAAGTTTTCGCAGCTTGGGTTGTGGTTGTCATTGTCAAATCTGTGCCTCACATGGAAAGACAATGGTATTAATTGTGCAAATTTCTCCTTGAATTCCTCTTCCTTGTTCGGATCTGGTCTTCTCTGACAGCGGAGGGGTGTGCAACGCCTGGTTTCTTCAGAGCTGATCAAAGTCTCAGATGCATGTTTGTTAAATAACACGCTCAGCTCTTCAATCATCAGATGGGCTTTGCGTTTTCCAGGCACCCTGTCATCAGATGGTGAATAAGCCCAATCCACAAGTCTAATCATCCTTTGAGTTTTAGCAAAACAGTAAGCCACTGTGACACAGTCCTTCACTGTATCAAATTTGGGGCTCTCTTTATATCTTTCAGAGATGATCTGTTCTGCCTCTTCATATGATAACTGCACGTTAGACTTGATCAGAGAAAGCTGAAATGTGGGCTCGCTGATGATCCTGTTTGTTTTCTTTTCTACTTTGAACATCAGTGAGACCACTCTGCGATCTTGACCTTCCAGAAGACTGAAGCGTCCAGTGCTCAGGTGTTCGGGGAACATATGAATAGGTTGTTCCCCTTTGGCGTAGTATGATGTGCCACGATCTTTCACATATTCATCTAGTTCACAACCTGGACTCACAAAACTTGCCACATCTGCTATATGGATCCCCAACTCATAATGGTCACCAATATCCCTGACACTGATGGCATCATCCAAATCCTTTGCTCCTGCTGGATCAACAGTGAACGTGATTGCCTCTCGTTCATTCCGTCTGGGTTTACTGTCTTCATTTGCTAAGAAGAAACCTTCATCGTTTTCACGTGTAGCAGCTGCAACTCTAAATTCTTCTTTCAGTAGCCAACGCATATCATTCAGAGATTCGACTTTTGGAAAAATATGTGTGACATTCCCCAAGGGAAGTAAACAATGCTCTTTCCATCCAATCACTTGCACTACAAACACACTGTTTCTGTTTTCATTTAGATGCTGAAATCTTTCAATTGTCCAGCGCCCATCAATTCGCTCCCATACTGGAATGAAGTTGCGTCTTTTTTTACTGATGTGTATGCATATTTTGGGTGCACTTTTCAAAATGGGCATCATTGTCCTTGTGATAAAACTGCTGTGGTCATTTTGCCTTTGTTTGCTGTGATCTTTTTCCTCAAGTAGGCACACAAGTTCACGGGCTGATTCATCTTTCTTGGTAATGCCAACCACCTTTGTTGTTTTTGCTACCTTTTCTGTTTGTAAGACCACTTCATCTCCAGTGAAGGCCTTGCCTAAGTTCCACCTTCCTTGAATCTTTATATGTTTGGTAGGGTTATGAGCCGGAATGACATAACCCCTGTTATATGTCTCCCTAATAAGCTTTCCTTGCTGGTAAACCTCTGGCTGTTTTTCACATAACTCCAAAAGATGGATGTCATCAGTGATACGGAGTGGTGCTCTTGACTTGTAGTGATTCAAGTCTACCAATTCCAAACTGTCTTCATCTGAACTAAATTCAGTTTCCAGCTGTTGATATTCATCTTTCAACTCTTGAAGAATTGCATCGCACAGAATGTTGCTCTCATCCACATGTTCATACTTGTGGAACCTTGCAGTTTCCGCAACATCTTTTTCAAAGAAATCTTTGGTGAAATGTTGTGGTGCAACATTGCTGTTGCTGATGCAGTGGTCTATGAAGCTTTTCCATATTCCTGAGCACTTCCCAAAGCAACAGAGGGCGGCAGCATCTCCAACTACAACCACTTGAGACTGAGCCCTCGTCATTGCAGTGTTTAACACACGGGCATCATTGAACAGCTCCAGACCATGCAGTTGAGATGTTGTTAGGCTGTCACGTGTATGCACAGCTGTCATTATGATGGCCCTGAACTGTTTGCCTGTTGACACATGAGGAGAGTTTTTATAGCATAAAATGATTTATGAAAGGCAAAAGCAATGCAATGTTGACATAATGGAAAGTCATGCAGGAGTTCCAAAAGCTAGATTACAATTACCTTGCACATTTGAAAGATTTTCAACATGGACTTTAGCCAGTTTTCTATTTGAAAGCGCTGTCCTAATTTTCCAAACCTATGACCCAAAAGAAACAATTGAGATAATTAGACATCTACCACTCTGAACATATTTTAGAAAGTGTGCTAAAACAGTGGGCTTACATTGTGTGCATCACTACTCTTAATTAATGTCAGTGTTTGACTCTTATGATAAATGGATTTAAAAAGACAGATTTTACCTGAGATCCCTCTGATAGGACACAGATTGAGGTTTGGTCCTCGGGCCCCCACGTTGATGGCCAGTGTTTCAGAATGTCTGTCACTGCTTCAACCACTTTGTCAACCTCGTGCATGTTATACCAAGACTTGGATATAGTGTCCAAGAGGCACTCTCCCCTAACATGGTGAAACTTTAGGGCATGGCCATTTGCAGGAGCTGAAATATCTGCAGCAACTTTGATGACATCATTTTTTCCAGTGTAGAAATGAGTGGACACAAACTCCACAATTTCTCTGGTTGAGCGGTAGTTTTCACTGAAAATGATTCTGCTTTTCTGGGCAGCGTCACACTTCTGGCCTTGGTAGTAGTGGAACAAGCGAGTCAGGAGTGTGTGATCTGAACGCTGGTGATCATCCACTGAGAAAAGCTTGGGCCCCATTTGCATGTGATCTCCAGCTAAAACAACTCTGGTGTTTGGCCCAGCAAGAGCAAGGGCCATCAGAGCTTCACATTCTAGCATCTGAGAGGCTTCATCGATTAGAATGTGTGTGAAGTATCCCTCTCCAAGCTTTCGGTCATGGAAATGTTTTGCCATTGCTGTGGTAGTTACGACTATGTTGTGACGATCTAGGGCAGCTTTTGTAGGTGGCAAAAAATACTGTCTATCTTCTGAAAGAAAACAGTATTTTAAAGTAATCTCATCTGTGGCCAACAAAGCACTCCCATGTTTGTTTGCTTTTATTCGAATTGGCCTCATTTTATCTTTGTTTTTGCCCACAAAAGGATGGAAGTGATTTCTGACATACAGATCTGCCGAACTGAAAGAAATCAGAAATGCCAAAAACAAGTAAATTCTGATGTTATATTAAAGCTTCTTTAAACAGTACAAATTAGAACAAAGAGCTAACATTCATTAAATACAGATTCAGTAGTAGCCTACCTGTTGGTATGGGTGCAAATTAGCACTTTGTTGAGAGGATGCTTGCAAAGCTCTCTGGCTGCTGTAGCAAGGGTGAATGTTTTCCCAGTTCCAAATGGTCCATAAATGAGGAGTGGTGCCACACACATTTTGACATCAGAATTCCCTGTGATAAAGTCGACTGCTGACTGTTGCTTTGTGTTCAGGTTCTCATAAGTGCCTTTACTGACAGGAACTCCACAGTTGTGCAGGTCTGGTAGCACTCTGCTTGTATCCGGGAGGAGGTCCACAGCCTTGTGCATGGCACAGAAGCTGTAACGGTCAAGCTGAAACTGCACTTCCAGTTGATGCGATTCATTGCTTTTGAGTGCAAGATCAGAGCAACATTGTTTAGACAGTTGCAAATAAATCTTGTTCTCAGTTGTTTTGTGTGGCACAATGCTGGCTTCATAGACTTTGGAGTTTGGATGACTTGAGGTCAAAGGGGCTATCAGGGCCGACTGAATGCTTCGTTTTAGTACCAGTCCCTCAGGGCTGTCTACTGTAAGACTGCAAGGAATGGAGACAGCACAGAACAGCTCTCCATGAGGAGCCTTCTTCATGCCCGACTGTGGGCTGTACAGTGTATCCAGTGTTGTAATTTCACCACAAACGTTTAGTCTAAAGTAATTAAGAAGAACAAGTTTAGGCAGTGATTTGTGAACATATGCAAATTCTGAACACGTAACAGAACACTGATTTACATAAGTGTGTTACCTTGAAACAACCTGGTCCTCTGCTCGTTCCTCATTGTACAGGAACTGGTGCATTCTTTCTCTGTAGTTCTCACTACTCAGAGGTGACTGGCTGTTGTGGGAGGACTTATACAGAAAGCTAATCTGTGGAGGCTTGTACTCCTTGAACAGCTTCTCCTGTTCTTCTGTCCTGGACGAACCTGGGATGATAACCCTGTTCCCTCTGTGCCAGCGCTCAGCACTCTGAAAGGTGGCTCCAGGGATCACAGTTGGTTGTTCATTTTCATCAAGTGACAGTTGGCCTACTCTTACTTTGAGTTTCTTCAGGAGCACTGGTCTCATGCCAAAATCTAGCACTAACCACTGTTCATACAGGCCTGGGTTGACGGATGTGAAAGACACAGTAATTTCGTAGGTCATGTCTTTACTGAAAAAATGTTCACCAGAGGAGTAGATGCAGGGCACAGAACTGGTGTTATCAAGAGTGAACGATGCCCCTGGTTCCTGCTTCAGCAGTGCCACATGCTCCAGCTGCCTCTATGTAAAAACAGAAGAATAGGGCATACTGTGACAAAATTCTCAACACTCTGAGACATGATACAAATCTTTAAAATCAACCGCTTCCAGTGAACAAAGTCAGACATGAACTCAGCGCACATGGTATTCCAGTTATGGTAAAGATGCTTGCAAGCATAGGATGCAACTTGGAACAAGTGAGCCCTCTAACTACATTGCAGGTGGAGTTTTATAGGATTATATTTGTGTCATTTCTTATCATGTGCCTATGTCCTGACGCTGGAAAACACATCTGCAGCTGCTCCTGCTCTGTTTACTGATACTTCTTTACTTTGTATTCATCAGTGCCTACGGAGGACAAGAAGTCAGGATTTACAGTGCTTATCAGATACTTTTGTACTTTTCCATGCAAACACCCACTCCTGCTGTGACTGTTTCCAGACTGTTCTAACAGTTGGAACATAAACACAAACAAGTCACAACAGGAGTTCTTATACATACACAGGTGATTCAGTAACTTCACAATCACTATTTACGTCCCAACACACTGCATCTCTTGATGGTTTGTCCATCCTGGAAGAAAGCTCCATCCTAGTGCTACATAAATAAACAAGAAAAGCACTCAGAGAGCAGCACTCCGTCAAGGCTGCTCAGTCCTCCTCCAAGGCTGCTCAGTCGTTGAGTGATTTCCGAGAAAGCCATGGATTTGTAGTAGGATCACAATCATGTGATCGTCAGCAGGCAGCTGATGTAGTGTTCACTTGTTGTCATGGTTACAGTGACGCTGTGCCTCTATCTCGCAATGATACAGAAATCTTTAACAAATCCGTGGATCCAGACTATAAGCTGCATCACTGCCAAAATCTAATCACTTGGTCCTTGTCTCATTTCTGACCTTCATTGAAAATTTCATCCAAATCTGTTGGTCCATTTTTGAGTAATGTTGGTTATTGACAGACAATCGTACACCGATAGTCACACAACTCTGCCGCGTTCCTTGGCGGAGTAGCAAAAGTACCTGTTTGGAATGGTTTTTGCTTTTCTATACTTAAAAGAGTGGTCTTTGTGTTTCAGAGCATTATTTATTTCACGTTCAGATTTGGTAATATTTTCCCTATAAATTCTGCTCTCAATCAAACAGCCCCTGCATCTGCTCTGTTTCTGCTCTAACTGTTTGTCTGAACTCAGGTATACTGATGCTGGCTAAAGATATTGTGTTTCAGTTCTAGTGCATCTCCTCACGCTCAGACATACAGTCTATGCAGTTACAGGCTCCTGTGTGTTCGAAAAGCTTCTGCTTTCAGATTTGTGCTTTCACTTCCAGAAATTACCCTAACAAAGGTTTACAACCAATAAAATACCAAATATGATGTTCACTACTGATCTTCCCTGGCTCCTGGTGGGTTTGTTCCCTTTACTGTCTCCAGCGTCCTTTACCAGGTGGTTACTGGGTTGATCAGCTCCCATCTTCCAGGGCTTATCATATGAGGACTTGTGGAGTTAATACATATACTCATGCTCATTGTTACCATAGATGAAGATATACATTAAGATATTCATAATTTGTCATGAACATCCAACTAAATGTCATTTAGGATTTAAACCAGTATGCACTACAATTGTTTCAGACAAATGAATAATGAATATTTTACATAAGTTGTAAACCTATAGATGTACCAATATTTAATCCTTGTCAGAGAAACACACTGGCGTCAATTTTGCCATTTGTTTTGTTATTCATGTTTTTTATTTTGTTACTTGCCAAGCATATTATCATGGGTGTATTCCAATGCTGCAAATACTTTACCAGTTAGAATTTAAGACAACAATAGAACCAATAAAATATAATAAAATATCTAAGGCCATGTTTTGCTGGCAGTGATCTGCTGAACTGTACCTGCCTGTAAGGGGTGCTGTAAGAAAACCTAACTGACTTTCTATAGCAAGGCAACAGGAAGCAAATGTTGTGTAAGGCTGGATCATATGAAGACATTATAGTAAAAAAAATATTGACAATAGTATGTGTATTAACTCCAAAATTCCTACAAGAAAACAAGTGATGTTCATATTTGAAGCACCAATAAGGGATGCGTCAACAAGTCAGGCAAACCTGCAGCAACAGTTTCACGGGTCAGCATCATACCTGGCATTCTATTGGTTAAAGCCTTGTACCAGGGAGGCTTCACAAAGATCTGAAAATCAGAGTCCAAATCTGAAACTAATAAGTTTCCCTGGCACACTGAAGCAGTGTGAGTGCACAGACTGTCTGAGAGCAAGTAGATGCCCTCAGACTGGAGAATGTGACGGCAGCAACAGTACACTCACCGGCCATTTTATTAGGTACACCTGTTCAAATGCTTGTTTACATAGATACCTAATCAGCCAATCACATAACCGCAACTCAGTGCATTCAAGCATGTAGACGTGGTCAAGACAACCTGCTGAAGTTCAAACTGAGCATCAGAATGGGGAAGAAAGGGGATTTAAGGGACTTTGAACGTGGCATGGTTGTTGGTGTCAGACGGGCTGGTCTGAGTATTTCACAAACTGCTGATCTACTGGGATTTTCACACACAACCATCTCTAGGGTTTACAGAAAATGGTCTGAAAAAGAGAAAATATCCAGTGAGCAGCAGTTGTGTGAATGAAAATAACTTGTTGATGTGAGAGGTCAGAGGAGAATGGACAGACTGGCAACAGTAACTCAAATAACCACTGGTTACAACCAAGGAATGCAGAATACCATCTCTGAACCACAACACATCCAACCTTGAAGAAGATGTTCTACAGCAGCAGAAGACCACACCAGGTGTCACTCCTGTCAGCTAAGAACAGGAAACTGAGGCTACAATTCACCCAGACTCACCAAAACTGGACAATAGAAGACTGGAAAAACGTTGCCTGGTCAGATGAGTCTCCATTTCAGGTGCAACATTCAGATAGTCAGAATTTAGCGTAAACAACATGAAAGCATGGATCCATCCTGCCTTGTATCAATGGTTCAGGCTGCTGCTGGTGGTGTAATGGTGTGAGGGAGATTTTCTTGGCTCACTTTGGGCCGATTGGTACCAACTGATCATGGTTTAAACACCTCAGCCTACCTGAGTATTGTTGCTAACCATGTCCATCCCTTTATGACCACAGTGAACCATCTTCTGATGGCTACTTCCAACAGGATAATGCATCATGTCACAAAGCTCAAATCATCTCAAACTGGTCTCTTGAACATGACGATGAGTTCACTGCACTCCAATGGCCTCCACAGTCAACAGATCTCAATCCAATAGAACCTTTGGGATGTGGTGGAACGGGAGATTCACATCATGGATGTTCAGCCAACAAATCTGCAGCAACTGCAGGATGCTATCATGTCAATATTCACCAAAATCTCTGAGGAATGTTTCCACCACCTTGTTGATAATATGACACCAATAATCAAGGCAGCTCTGAAGGCAAAAGGTCATCTGACCTTTTACTAGCAAGGTGTACCAAATAAAGTGGCCAGTGAGTGTATATCTGAGTACTTGAACCTTTTTGTGTTACTTGGTTTCTTTCTTCAGTTTTGTCTGAGCTAACTGTGACCCCTTGAGTCACTTGTGGACTCCACTCCTCTGCTGAACTGTGATGCTTAGCCTGCAAAAATTTGGATCTTATGGAAAATGGTGTATAATAAGGGCCATGAATACACTGAAATTTTGCATTTCAATGTAGGTTTGTAAAAAATAAAGAACACTGCAGTCTTCATCTCCACATAAAGCAAGGCACATAACACAAGGTTGAGAAAGGTTCTGGATTCTTAATTATGCATGTAGTCTAAAAATCCAAAGTAAAAATTTTACCTCTGTCTCAATTTCGAAGTTCCATTTCAGTACTGTGTTGAAGTTTTCAGACTCCACGATTAAATCTTCATCACAAGAGATTCTGACGTCGTCAACATGTTCCGACATCTGTTCAGTGAAGAGAAAAAAAATATTCAATTTTCATTTGCAATATATTGAAAGAACATGTTGTATTTAGTCAATTAATCAATTATTACTCAAATAATATCAAGGTTTAGTTCACAGATGAGGGTTTGTGGTGGTCCTGCTTGGCTTGTCTGGCTCTGGAGTTATAAAGCAAACAAACCAATACATCCTCGACAGACTGTGAATGAGCTCTGATTCTATTCCAGTTCATTACAAGATTATTTTTACCATTTCATTTCTGCTTCCTATTTGTTGCTTTGTTTTTTTTTATTGTACATCTTGTTTTCTCTGGGTGTGTCATCAGTGGTGTGACAGCATTGCAGGTTGTGAACAAGTTTGCTATGACTTGAAACTAGACTAGGAGGGTGTGTATTCGATAAGAGTCGGATTCAATGACTCTTGAATAAAGCCAGAGAGCACAGTTTGTTCGTTCAGTCAGCTGAACCACCAGCACACCCTGCCAAATAAACAACCTTTAAAAGAATGACAAATATTCACACAAAAGACTGCAGCGTTGTACTCACTATGTACACTTCATTACTGCTGTTTTTGTATTCCTCCAAGAGCCTTTCGTTGTAGCACATGAGGCCTTGGGCTTCAATGTTATCTCTGATCTCCTTCTCTTCTGCAGCTCGCATCATCCACTCCTGCAGTTCCTCCTCAGAATGAGCTTTCGGACACTTGGTGCCATACTCACAAGTTTGTGGTCTAGGATAAAATGGGAGTTTTAACAGTGCAATACAGTTCATATATTAACCAAACAGCTACAAAAACATTAAACTGTTTCTCTAATGATGCAGACATAGACTTATTTTTATCACTCTTGTAGTAATGTTTCTGGTGCTATGGAAGAATGTTTGGATTAAAACAAATCAAATTAGCGAAACATGATCATGACATGGATATCCTCTTGGTGTACACCACAGTTCAAAAGTTTGGGGTCATCCTGAGACAATGTCATGTTTTCCATAAAAACTCACACTTTTATCCATGTACTAACATAACTGCACAAGGGTTTTCTAATCATCAATGAGCCTTTCAACACCATTAGCTAACACAATGTAGCATTAGAACACAGGAGTGATGGTTGCTGGAAATGTTCCTCTGTACCTCTATGGAGATATTCCATTAAAAATCAGCCAACTAGTCAGATAAATAAAGCTAAATTAATGTTCTTTAACATGTTTTTCATCTTTACTGAAACACATAATGAATGAAAACTGATACATTGCTTTTGTTCATTTTGAAGTGTATCTTCCATCCTGCAGCAGTAAGTCTGTGGTGTCTTTGAAATCAGTGAAATGTCAGTTTTTACTGTGAAGAAACCATGAAAAGACTAAAGCTGCACATGTCTTGTTAACTAGTAAAGTGTAGGCGTTCATGCTGGTTGATAATATAACTTGTTCTTGCTATCTATGCCAGAGAGCTGCATTATTGTTCTAAGACACACTGTTGTACTGGATTACATGTTTCTTCAGTGTCTATGTGGAATAGAGTCAAAGACACATCTTCAGTAGGAATGTGGGGACTATGAAGGTGTTGAGACAGACTAACACATTATTTGAAAAATAACATGAAAAACATCTTTTCACGTATTTGTACTTTACTTGACTATTTCAATTCATTTCGCATCATTTAATTCATTTAATCTAAACTAAATGGTTTCTGAAAAGTGTCTAGTTGGGGCTTCTGGTCAGACTGCAGACGTCTTCAACAGCTCCAGCAAACAGACATTTCCCCTCAAAACAGTTCAGATGGATTCATTTAATACCAGTCTGGAGAAGACAACCTGTTTTTTTCTTCTCTCCTCCCAATTAACTATCTCAGGACCACTTAGGTTTAACATGTTGTGGACAACAACCACCCAGCCATGACCGCTTACAACAAAAAAATGCTACTTGATGCACATACTGATGCAGAAGTATCAACAGTCCAATGTCATATGCAGTATAATAAGTCACTCACATGAATAATTTCTCTGGAGAATAACTTACTTTATCTTTGTTTACATTTTGCTGTTAAAGCTCCAATGTTTATTCTTCTGCAGGGTTTTGAACACAGGACTTACAGTGAAGTCAAAAGTCAGATTTTCATGTTTGTTCTTTAAATGCGAGGTGATTTGCTAGGAAGTGGAACCCACATGAATCTACGATCTGGCTGTAGAAGAGCTGTTTACCTGGGACACAGCAAGAACTCAGCACGGCGGTTGTGTGGAGGCTGTCGTCCTCTCCACTTGATGGTGGTGTCTTCAGACAGCAGATGGGCGTGCTCCAAGGAGGAGCAGTGATTGTAGAAGCTCTCTGGGGAGGACAGGGCCAGGCAGCACACTTTGCAGTACATGGTGACCTGTCTGGAATGAGTCTGCTTCTGTCGGCTCAGCTGCAGCAGGTGAGGCTGAACGGAGAGCCCGCTGTCCTCCGCCTTCCACACGGCCATCTCCACCTCGCTCTGGGCAGACTGGCAGTGCCCGGCGTTGTGCCAGCAGGGCTTGCCTTGCTTGACATGACTGCAGTACTTAAACTGACAGTTTTTGGGAAGAGGACGCACCTGCTGGTAGACATGCTTTCTGCTGTTCTCTGATAGGTGATAAACTAAGACAGGATTCCAGGTGTGAGCTGCATCTGATGCACAAGTGGCATTCCACCTCTTGACTGTCAGTTTTTGTGGACATTCAAGGAAGCAGTCTTTACAGAACTCTATGAATTCACCTGAAAACTCCTGGAGTATGCTCTCAGCGGCACGTTCCGGCGTCATCGCACTGGACTCACTCACAAGTCTCACTAAGTCGTCTTTCTGTATTTTTTTCTCTCTAAGATAGTTCCACACGGCGGCCTCTTCATGGCTTCTTGCAAAAGTGCATCCCTGACCCTGTATATGTTGTGTACATCCAGAGCCCTCAATAAAGTAGTTACACACTTTGTAAAGTACATTTGGACCCATATGATTTGCCACAGGCCGCTCACCGACCAGCCTCCACTGGTCAGAGGTTTTATCTTTAGCTAACAGCAGATTTCCTTCACATTTGTGTACAGCTGACTGAACAGAGTATGTAGTTTCCCTGTCCTTGACAGAGCACAGATCACACACAACCTTCAAGTCTAAAGATGCTAAGAGGTCTCCCTGAGGCTCAGCATTGTTTGGCTGATCAGGTCCTCTCTCAGACTTAGCTACTAGACTACGGAGATGCAGGTGGTCCAAACCCTGATGCCTTTCAAACGTCCACACAGCAGCTTCCTCATCACTTCTGGCAAATGTGCACCGGTTCTTGTGCTGTGTGCAACCAAAGCCCTCGTTAAAGTACCAACAAGTCATATATTTACTTGGGTTTGGAAATGTGGGCCGTCTAGAAACAGGCCTCCATTTGCTGCCACCTCTGGCCCTGCAGACCAGGACATCATGTGCACACTGGTGGCTGACTGGTTTCAGTGTGTATGTAATTTCATTCTCCTTGACACAACACTGAGCACAGGCAAGTTTGAGGTCATGTGTTGATAAAAGAGGAAACAGTTTGGACCCACTCGCTGACATTGTGATACAATCATAATGCTAAAACCAGCAACTAAATGAAAAACACACCATTTCTCTACACTATTTTCCTGCAGACTGAGTGAAAGTATTAAATGCAGCAAACTGAACGTCTGTAGAATGTCCAACTTTGCTCAAAGGTGTCTGGAAAAGAACAGAGTGGAGAGGACAGCATGGTGAGAAGTGGTTGAATAAATCTGAGAAAGTCAGTCAGAGTACACAGATTAGTTCAGCAGGTAGATGAAAGGGAGGGGACGCATTGCTGTAGACATTTCATTTAGTTTTCATCTCAACAGTTTAACTACTGGACATAAGATGTGTTCTACATTACTTAGTATTACTAAGTCCATCCTCCATGTCTGAGCAGCTCGGACTTTAGGTTTCCACATTACGCTACTGTAAGTGACTTACTGCACCAGGACTGACCTCTAGAACAATCCTGACACGTGCACAGGCTAAAAGAAAACAGTCCTGTAGTGTTAACCTGAACAGACATCACTCTGCACAGCAAAGACAAACATCCAAGAGAAGGAAACAACAACCAAACCACAAACCACATATCTGAGTAGAAGACGATGTCAAAATTCTACCAACCATTAATTTTTCAAGAGGATGATGTTTTTTTTCTTGGCACCAATAGGAGCTTTTAAAATGCAGAGCATGGTGCCAGTCAGAGGGATACTTCAAGAGAAAAACTAATGTTAAAATTAGTTTTTTTGCATTTATATATTCGGACAGAATATTCCAAACTCAACTTTTCATTTCTACGCTGAAGACACATTCATATATTGTGCAGCACCCACTCCTGCTGAGGTCTTTCAGCATTTACAGATTACATTTGATAGAGTAAAGGAACAACTTTGTCTTCTGCAACTTGTTTTAAATACAGACTAAACTAAATATATGTTCTTTTCTACTTCAAAAACTGTCAGATCAGCAATATCTGGAAAACATTTAGCAAGAAACGGTCAACAAATAGAGTTGGTATCTACTTTGAAATATCTAGGATTTTTAATTGACGACCATTTGTCTTTCAAGGACCACATTCAGTATATGGTGAAAAAAATTACACTCTGATTAAGATTTTATTACAGAAACAAATCTTGCTTTTCTTTTTGTGTGAAACAGAAATTGGTGGAAACAACCATTCTGCCAATGGAGATGTGTTGTGTATGAAGGCTTCTGCTAGTTGTCTTAGCATGCTGGATAGTGTGAACCACGAGGAGCTGAGAGTCATGATCAGATGTGCTCTCCTTACTCACCACTGTGCTCCACTCTAAAGTTAGCTGGACATCTTTAAGTGTCGACATCTCAGTCATTGGTGTTTATTTCCAGAACCATTCTAGGTATTGTTCCTTCCTATTTGTCTTTTAACAAGGAAACATGGAAGTCACAATCTCCCATCCATGGAAACTGCTATTTGTCGTCCCCAAAATACGATCTGAACTGGGCAAGAAAGCATTCAGGTTTTCTGCACCTGATGCTTGGAATAAACTACAATCAAATGTTAACTTCAATGTTCCACTGAATGAGTTTCAAGCTCTGGTGAGATCATTACAGTCTATCTGGTCTGTGTGCTTTAATGGTGTGTTACATGTGAGCAAGTTTTAATGTTGATAATTTTATCTGTTGTTTACTGTTTTTAATGTGACTATGCTGATGCCCTCTTGGCCAGGTTTCCCTTGTAAAGGAGATCTCTGATCTCAATGGGACTAACCTGGTTAAATAAATGCTAAATAAAAGCATTTGTAGATGAATTGAGCAGGTATGATGGTGATACCACTCCAATACTGTCCCAACTGGAAGAGTTCTACGATATTGTTACTGGGCTGAAAGAAAAATCCTGGTTTTCCATCTCATACTCCTTGTAATCATTTTATTTGAAGGACTATGAAGTTTTGGACCAATCATGTTTGCATGAATCTGTTTGCATGAATCTATCAGAGCGGGATTGGACCGTTGAAGACCTCATGTACAGATCCGTGAGTCCATAAAAGTTCACGACTCTATCTACATTACTGGCTTCACCACAGATTTTATACATCAACTCAATCAACATTCACCACTCAAGAAAAAGAAACACAACTGAAAATGAAGATGGTTGTGCACGGAGCATTCAGTGAACATACATCACAGTAACTTTGTGTAAGTCTACTTGTAAAATTCAGGCAGCCTGGATAGGAAACTACAGGCAAGGAACAGACACTTACATATACAACACTAAATTATAAAATATAAATACGTAATATCTGTGTGACAATACACCACATACCATATACAGTATTAGGATTTACGTAACAGCATAGCTTACAGTGTGACTAGTGATGTCAAAACCTCATGTATCTGACTGTGTTTAACTCACCTTTCAACCAATTACATGAAACATCACTGTGATAAAGTCTGTTGAGAACGAAGATCTCACGGAGTCCTGTTCCTCAGGAAAGTCCTCCACCGGTTAGTCCACTAGGTGGCGCAGTTACACCTTTAAACCAGTAGTAAGAGCCGAGATGAGGAACTAACCCACTGTTTCCTCATTTAAAAGGAAACCTGACAGTTCTGTCCATCACTGACTGTAAGTGTACTATTTACACTACTAATAGTACTACAACTACTGCAAGTTTTACTGCAGGTTCACGGCTGATGCTGAAAGTACATCAATATTATTATTAATAAGAAGAAGCAGACAGATTCCTGCTCTGTGTGGAGATAAAGAGAAGAAGTGATGAGTGAGATGCGGACTCACCGGAGGAAGCAGCAGGAGTCTGTCTGTCTGTCTGTCTGTGAGTCTGTCTGTCTGTCTCTCTGTCTGTCTGTGAGTCTGTCTGTCTGTCCGTCCCTGTCTGTCTGTCTATGTGTCTGTCTGTGAGTCTGTCTGTGACTCTGTCTACACCGGAGCACCGCAGAAAGCCTTCAGCTCGTCTCTTTCCTTTATATCCAGCTGAACTCCCTCTTAGTTTCCGTTTACAACCAGCCTCGCTTAAGTTTCGTTTCCTATATTTTGCGTCAGCATCACATCTCCAACTCCTCCCCGTTACTGTTATCATCAAAGTTACTGGAGGACTGAGAGGAAACGTTGCACGTCCGATCCACCAATGTGTGTTTAGTAACAGAATGCCAAATGCAATCAAATCTACCCACGGGTCTAAATAAAGTAACCTTGAACCTTGAACCAGTGACCTGTTTTCTGTCCAGATGAAGACTTTTCATTGAAATGTGGCTGAGCTGATAAGATATGATCCCCTGTAGACAACCATTAAAAACACAGCTGGACTCCCAGCACACGTTTTCTAAATGAAGACAATATGTCGATATATAACTGAGGGACTTTTGAAGTCCATGAGACATATCTTGCATACATTTTATTAACAGTAAAAAAAAAGAAAAAAAATCTTTTTATGTTCATTATGATCATGTCTTCACAAATTCCATAATTATTTATTGTGGAAACAATCACTTATTAATAAAAATGACTGATACTATAATACAAAAAGTTCTACAATTATATAATGACCTGTCCAGAATGATTTGAAAATGATCCATAGTTACAGAAAATTAGCCCAGAATGATGTGAAATTTGTCCTAAATGACTCAAAAATAATCCCAAAGACACAAAAATGATCCAAAATGTCAAGAAATGATCCAAGATGACACAAAACTTGTGGAAATGATGAGAAAATTGTCCAAAATGACTCAAAAAGTGTCCAGGTCAATATATAACTGAGGAACTTTTGAAGTCTATCGGATATAATTTGCATATATTTTTATTAAAAGTAAAAAAAAAAAACTAATGTTTTTATGTTCAATATGATCATGTCTTTACAAATTCCATAATTATTTATTATGGAAACAATCACTTATTAATAAAAAATGACTGGATATCACTAAAATGCCAACTAAATAACCATCTTAATTTAATAACAACCACCTTCTAATGAGCTAAACAATAATAAAATGAGCTGATTCAGAGATAGTTTGGATTGTGTTCTTTTTATTCAGTTGAGATAATCATGACAGATATTTCTTTTATGGCAATATATCACATTTTATATGGAAAATAACAACCTGTATCTGTTTACTACAAAATATTCATAAATAATTTTCAATTTCAACTTTACCCAATTGTATATATAATATTTAGAAGAATCTTTCTCTAAAATGCCATGCGGTGTTTGGTTATAGGTGGTCGTGTTGATTTTAGGCCTGAAAACAGCAAATATGTCAACTATGTTACAAAAAGTTCTGCAATTATATATTGACTCTGAAGGATCTCTTTTGTTAAAGTGCACTGATGTGTTCATAGCTCTATTTGCATATTATATTTGCATGTGTGTGTATAATAATGTGTTAGTTTTTCCAGTATCGCTGTAGACCAATTAGTCACTTGTTGATCACTCAGTTTTATCATTTGCTTATGCAGGCAACAAGACTGCCGTGTAGAAACACACGAGAACTTATATACAGGATAATAAGCTTTTTATGGAATTAACATTTCAAACAGTTTGATAATTTGTGCTTCTTTTTTTAAAAAAACTGCTTATGTTCAAATTACAATTTACTTCACATAAGGTAAGTCAACATAAGTGTCCCTATTCTGCTAGGACATCTAGACATCGCACTGTTTCTATGTTGCCTTCCAGGTTTAAAGTTAAAGTTAGATGGTCTAGTTTTTGTTTGTTTCTGACGTCTTCAGTCTGGTTGGACTGAAGTTGTGTTGGTGCACAGCCCTGGTTAGTTACTGCAGTAATCCACTGGCCTAAACCCAGCTGAGACAGTCATGGATGATCTGTACTCATCATTTGTGGGAAATAAAAAGCATGTGATGACCTCATAAAGCTGGCTTGTTTATTACACAATTCCATAGATGTCATTTCATAGATTTTATGTTATCAGTTTTGTCCTACAATGTAGAAAAACTGTGAAAATGATGCAAACGCTAAATGTGAAATATGTTGACATACCATCATAGTAACATGCTAAATATTTCATTCTGATCCTGAGTTGCTAACGTGAACCGTCATTAACCCGGCCCACTGTTATCCAGTTCAGCTCATGTTGAATCCACAGCTCAGACAGTAAACTCTGGTCACATGGAACTTATCCTACTTAGTCTCTGATAATGTATACTTACGGCTTCCAGCCACTCCCAGCAGACTTTATGAAAAACAGGCATCGTAAAGAACACTCATGTAAATACAAGGACAACACCCAGATGGTAAACGCAGAAGTCTAAAGTCTAAAGTTTTCAACTCTGATGTAACAAAGGTGATCTCATCTGGGCAGGAGACAGACTCAGCTTAACCCACTCCATGAGACCTTTCAGGAAGGAAACACACACTGACAACAAGCATTCTAAAACAGCCAGAACATTTTAATATGTGTAACAACACAGGCTTTCCTTTGGCTGCACACCAAATGGAAATGTTCTAAGAATCTTGTTTTCTTCTGTAACAAACAGAAGGAACCAGTCCAGCCACCTGCAGGGTGGGGCTCTGTGTCAGAAACTCTTCATCTTAAGATCAGATAATCCTCTATTGCTCCCAGGCCAGGGGAAATTTACATTATTACAGCAGCAATTAACATATATATAATCATAATAATATGTACAGGGATACAAAATGAAAATGAATAAATAGAAAATTAACACACTGTAAAAATGGCTTGTAAAATAAATGTAGAAGTGCAAGATGCAGCAGTGCAAATTCTATTATGGTCCGAGATGAAGGGTTAGTAACAATTAATCTTTGAAATCATTAGAATGACAATTTACAGACTGTAGCTGTCTAAAAGAAACACAGATTAAGACTTCTGCATGTTCTTTAGTAACAAACCGAAGGAACAGGGTCATTATTCTTCTTCAGAATCAGCCTCTGGCTTCGACATGTACAGCTGAATTTCTTCACAAATTGCCATTATGTCATGTAGAGTAGTTTTACAGTGTTTGAACAGAATCCTGGATGAGCTGGTGAGCTCCAGTTGTATGTAGAGAGAGAAGCTCAGACCTGAAGGATCTGCAGAATTACATGTACGCTATTTTAAGGCAGGAAAAAATGTCTAAATATGAAACTTTGATACACAGAGAAAAGAGTTTATGGGTTTATGAAGGACCAGAGAGGGACTTTAGCCCATTTTATTACTTTGTTATTAAAGTAAGCACAATATTTAAGATGGCTGAGTAACATTTGGGTAACTTCATGTTACCATAAGAGTAGAGGAACAGACCAGACTTTTTACATGAGCGCAATGAAGAAACATGTAGACAATCAGTTTTTAAAGATGCCACTGACAAAACATCCTCTGTATGCTGCTCATCTTGTAACAGCCCTTATCATTGTTGTGGTATTTTCTATTTAACAAGGTTCAAAGTGAGAAAAACAAAAGCTTTGTCTTTGAGTCTTTGAGTCCAGTTATTATCCTGCAGTGAGAGGGAGATGGTCAAACACAAGCTAGCAGGCTGTCAGTGAGGTTCTCTGTCCAGTACAGAGTACAGAAGTTCTCTTCTACAAAAATGTGACTGACGTTGAGCTCCTGCTGTTGCTGGGCAGGTTACACTTAAGATGTTGTTTTGTCACCTCCACGGTTCTTGGTATGGAGTCTGAGTTAGTGGTTTACATGCCTGGTGAAGTTGCTGCTTTAGTGGTGGTGGATGTGAAACCATTACATGTGGGGGCATGATGACCTCAACTTCACCCAACAGAAAGCAGATGTAAGACTTATAAGTTCAAATGTGAAGTAGAGTAAAGGTTACACTGAGAATGCCAGAGCTGTCTGTCTGGTTGATTTTTTATGTTTTTCAGGAAGTGCTCATCTAAACGCCTTTAACCAAGATGCTTTCTCTCATCTCCACCAACACACCCAACAAGTTTCAAGTAAAACACCTGATGCAGTTCTAAGAAAACAGACTAAAAAACTAAGAGTCCAACCTTTAACTAATTATTTCTAAACACTATGAACACTGTGTCATAGTTTGCTTCATGCAGTAAACAAAAACAGATAAAGATCAGACACCAACAAACCATCTTTTTCAGACTTTACATCACATTTAGATAGTTTTATTTCTAAGGTACACACTTGCTAAACTTGTTGTTTTATATCACTTCCAAATGTAGGAGGTTTTCTAAATAATCAGTAATTATTTGCTGCTGCTGATCAAGCAGTTTGCACCCTTTTGAAACAGCGTTGTAAGGTAATACTGATGATTACTGAACATCAGGAACACTAAATACTAAAAAGTTCCTCAGGCTCCACTCACAGACAGTTTTCAGCCAGAAAGGTTAGCCTGGTTAGCTAGACTTCCTTAGAAACTGTCAAATACACTTGAGAGAAAATGAAACTTAATGTTTAAAGGATGACAGAAGGTGGGGCTTCTATGGAACAAGAAACTTAGACAAAACTGCTATTTTTGAAAATCTTTGATGAGTGACACATTTCCAGAGCACCGTGCAAAGAAACAGAAAGCTGATTTTCTCAGAGCCATTGAGCTGTGATCAACCTTTTATTCCAGCTGTGCTCTTTGTGTATTTGAGGATGTATGTTGTCTGGTTTCAGTGTTCATGATGTGAAATATATAATTAACTACAACACAGAGTACTGCTCTACCCACATTTCCCCTTTGTTGTCATAAACTCTTGTTTTCAAGTGGTGCAAACAAAATATTCAAGCAAACAGTTTACAATGAAATATGAAGTTTCTCACGTTGTGGGTGTGGATACAGAGGACTGGGGAAACTACTGCTTCATGTTTAGCTATGCCATTTAAAAGTGGAAAAAGCTCAACTAACTCTGACACTAACTTTGTGAATCCCTGTGTTAAATGTTCAGTAAGTAGACAACAGAAGAGGATATCAGTGCATCTGTCAGCTGTCACACCTCTGGTTAATGTTTTTTTCTATTACAGTTTCCTGAAATGTTGTGAAATGAGTGCACTGCACCGCTGCATTTCACCAGAAATGAAACTGAGTCTACCATCAGGGACAGAGGCAGCAGGAAATCCAACAGAAACTAGAAGTGGTCTTATTTTGACATCAAATACTGTGATGCATGGTGAAGGTACATGATGGGGCAGAACGAATTACAGCTGCTTATGAACTCCAACATTAAATTCAGTATATGAAAACAACTAGCCCCACTCTCTAGTGTATGGATAATGGATGGAATGGATAGCTACGTGATGGTGACCATGTTTAGTTGTTTTTATTGCTGTTTGTTTTTCATTGAACCCTATTCTACCAGATAAGGCAGTAAGATTTATAATGACAGCCTGGCAGGTCCCAGATGATAAGAAAAGAAACAAGATAATAAGGCAAACAGAATAAAATGAATGACTAATTAATCAGACAGAAGCAAAACAACTACATATGAATGAATGATGCAGTGCATGAGCTGGAGATGTGATCCCAGCTCCTCCTGTTCACACTGGGACGATTCAGTCAGAAGGAACCCACAGTCAGATTATTGCTCCTGATGGTCAAACAGCACCGTATGCAGCTCTCTGTGTAAGTTTAAATGATACCAGGCAGATTTTATGTAGGACTGTGGTAAATTACCCTTTAAACATTCACCATCAGTAAAATGAAAGCACATTTTTACAATTTCAGAATCTCTATTAAGACTCATTTTTAGTCCAGCAGATTTGAAATTACACAGGATTCCATAGAAATCTGGGTTTACTCCAATGACGGTACAAAACAAGCACTAGCCTATGACCCCAGTCTTCCAGGGGGATGCTGAATCAGACGTTTTTGAAGACCTCAGTTGTTTTAGTTTGTATTGTAGACATTAGTTAGTCACGTTAAGACACAGAAAACCAGGAAAGTATTTTTCAGAAGCCAGTGAAAAGTGCATTTCCTATTTCCTATTTAGTGGGTAATCTATAGCTAGAAGAACAAGCTAACTGCTAAAGATCGTTCATGGTATTGTTCTCAGTAGAGGAACAGTAAGAAAAAGTGTTATTATAACCATTCTGTTTAGTTCTGAACGTGACCTGGATTTGATTTTAATGGGTGTGTGTGAGAGAGCATGTATGCAAATACAGTAGAACAAAGAGGTGACTGGTCTGTATTTCACATCATCCCCTGATAACCGACGGTCCTGCTGACAGCTGATGATGGCAGACTGAGGGGTGAAGATGACACCCAACCAGGGTCTAACTCCAACCAGCTACAGACACACTGGCCACTGTTTGGTTGATCTGTTTGGAGGTAGACTGGTGGACAGTTAATTTCAGTAATCCAGCTGTATCCTGTCTCTTTCAGTTTGGGAAGTGATTTATTGTTATTTAGTTCCTGTCATTTCATTAGTCTCTATTTGTTGTCGCTGGTTCAGAGTGTTCTGTTTGTTCTGCCATGTTGGCCTTCCATGACTTCACTCCAAAGTCAATCTTCATTCTTCTTTGTTTATCTGTCAATAGTTATACTGGCTACCTGGGGCATAGCAAAGGTGGTGCAATCATCCACACCGAGGAGTCTGAAACATTCTCACCGCTGTAGGAGCGTGCACGTGCTCACATGAGTGAGGTCACATAAACTCAGAACATGTGGAGATTTTCAGAGTAGGACATCGCTGGGCCAACATGTGCTGTGAAAGGAGATGAGGAGATGAGACAGGATGAAGCTGCATTCAGCATTCAGACTATCATTTATCAACACAGTTTGGTCTGAAAGTTTGACTCCTCTTACTGTCTTAGTCTGAATGAAATCCTCCAACCTGATGCCTGATGTCATGCTTAAAAAAGAAGAAGACAGGTGCCTGGACAGCTCAACAGGTAAAGTGAGCAACCCATGTTTAGAGCTGGTCCCTGATGCAGTGGCCTCGGTTCGATTCCTGCTCATGCTGTATGTCTTCCCCTCACTCTCCTCCCTTATTTCCTGTCTGTCTACACTGTATCTATCTAATAAAAGCAAAAAAAAAAAGTCTAATCTTGGCCTGACTAATGTTGAGTTCTGTTCTCCTCTGAACTAATGATCCTATTTAAGCTGCTTCATCAGCTGACTCTGGCTTTCTTCCTGCTATGACCATGCTCATGTTTAAGGTGAAGCTGTTAATTGCAAATGACTGCGAAATATATAAATATATATTTTTTGCTTTTTCATCTGATGGTAGAGGAACTATTATGAACGTATAATTCCCACAAAAAAGAAAATTGAAGGGGATTAAATCTAATTAAATGACTGGTTCATAATTTTAGGTTAGTTTAAACAAAAGTCAGGTTCCCATTAAAAAGGTTTTGCTTGCTGTGATCATTGTTCCTCCTTATACTAATCTGTTAAGAAACCAAAATCCACAAACTGCTTTAACATACCTGTGGCCAACTGACTATTATTTTTAGATATATGTAATACATAAGAAATGTTGCTGAACCTGTTCCCTACCTTTACCTTCTATAACTCTGGGGCTAGTGTTCAGAGATCATATGAGCAGAAGGTAGCAGGAAGCAGGAAACTTGGAGAAAAAATCTCCCTCAGAAGAAGTTGAACAGTAAAGTGTTTCCTCTTACAAACAATAAAAACAAATACTTGAAATAGCTGATACTAAAGACGCAGGCCTGATAGTAGAAACTATGCAACAAACACAAGTTCTAAAACCTGTGATTACTGAAACCAAACTGAGCATATCTGTGATTTCCAGTTAGTCTCACATCATGAACAGTTACCAAATGGACACTGGAGCGTTCTCAGTTTCAGACCTATTTTAGACCTTTCATCTGCATGTCCTCATCATGGTTCCACAGGCTGAAGAATAGAGAATTGAATAGAATAGAATAGCCACTTTATTGTCAGCCAGAACGTACACTAGTTGGTGCATGTTATGACTGAAATTCCGATGCAACAAGCTCTGTAACCTTTACAGTGAAGATGTAGCATCAGTATTGCATGTACATTGTAAAAAGTAGCAGCAGTTGTATTTCACAGTGACTACGGGTGCCCAGAAGGATTATTTTGAGTTCAAGAGTCTGATGGCTTGGGGGATAAAACTGTTCCAGAACCTGGCTGTTCTCATTCTGATGCTGCAGAACCTCCTCCCAGAGGGCAGCAGGAGAACAGTCCATGGTGAGGGTGAGTGGAGTCTTTGATGATGTTCTGGGTTCTGCTGAGACAGCGCTTGTGAGCAACATCCTGGATGGATGGAAGAGAGGTCCCAATGATCTTCTCTGCCGTTCACACCATCCTCTGCAGCGACCTCCTATCTGAGGAACTGCTAGAGATATAGAAAACAGCTGATTGTGTGACTTCAAAAAGATTAAAAAAAAAATGGGAAAACTAACTAGAAGCTGGTGACCTTCTGAGACTGAGTGGAAACACGTTTACTGCACTATTTAAGAGGTATAGATCAAGTCGTAGTAAAACCAATCAGAGCTGCAGAGTCTATTCTCTAGAAGTGACACCACACAGTGTGCTGCTTAAACAATACAGCTCTGAAAACACATAGACAGGTTCTTCAGCCTGGTCACAGGGATATCAGTGGAGATCTGAGTTTCTGTGGAGCTCAGACGGTGCTAAGGACACTGCATAGCAACAACCTCTATAGATGGCATCCCAGAAAAAAAACATTTGTTGCACTTTGGCACAAAATTGCAGGATTAAACTTAAAAAATAAACCATGAAAAATAACACAAAAAGAAATCCAATATTGCAAGCACATTCTTTAGACTGAGACCAGGATATGTTTGTTGGACTTTAGGAGGTCCAGCATGTTTAGCATGAACCTGCAGGACCATCACAGTGAATGTAGAATACTAACAGTGAAGTACAGAAGCGGTACTTCCATGATACGGGGCTGATTGAGTGAGAAATGTCTTGGTGAGATGACATTTATAGAGAAGCTGGATAGAACAGGGATATTTCAGTATGGCAACGATCCAAAGACACCTTTCTAAAAAAGGAAAGAGGGAAAACTATGACCTGGCAAAGTCTGTCACCTGACTTCACAGCAGAAGAACACCATTGGAATCTGTTAAAGGTAAATGTAGCACAACATAACCCCTCCAGCAAAGAGTTACCTGGAAAAATAGTGTCTGGAAAATGGTAGAACATCTTTCCAAATGTTGTCCACCATGCTGAGGAATATTAAGTCTGGATATACGCTATGTTCTTATTTTTGAAAGAAAGGATTTTTTTTTCCCATTGAAGATAACGTTAAATGAATGATAAATCCAGTGTAGACATGTTAATGTGGTAAATGACTATTGTAGCTGGAAACGGCTGATTTTTAATGGAATATCTCCATAGAGGTACAGAGGAACATTTCCAGCAACCATCACTCCTGTGTTCTAATGCTACATTGTGTTAGCTAATGGTGTTGAAAGGCTCATTGATGATTAGAAAACCCTTGTGCAGTTATGTTAGCATGTGAATAAAAGTGGGAGTTTTCATGGAAAACATGACATTGTCTCAGGATGACCCCAAACTTTTCAACGATGATGTATGAAGCACTGAAAAAATAAAGATTAATAATGAAATGTGTTTTGACTTTTGTTGTTTTTACTGTTTGTCCTCTATTTGTAATATAGTAAATCTAAACTTTAGTTTTTAACTTGACATAATAGCAAATATCCTGCTGTTCAACTTTTTTTAATGCAGTCAGGTGATAGAGTTTTTCATCATTTGACATTAAAGTGATATTTACTTAGCTGTGTTGTACTTTGTCTACAGTCCACTGTCCCCTGTGCACGTTATCTGAATATAGATTACAGGAGGAAATTGGACACGTGTGACACACAAATGGCTTCTGAGTCAAAATTATAATTCAGTTGATTGAATTACAACTAATTCCACTGTCATTTGAAGCCACTTGCAAAGTAACACTGAGTCAAGTAGTGGAACTGACAGTTTTTATGAAAAGCTTTTATTGTGTAACTGAAACTATCGTACACTGCAGTACATTTTCGGAAAATGTGTTATTTTTCCAAAAAATATTAAATGTTAACATGCACTTCAAAATCACTCTCTGGTCCCTCCGTGATATTTGCTGTCTATGCATGTCTGTTTATTCCTCCTGTTATGAAAATGATTGCATTTGATGATGGAATGTTCTTAGTCACTAATATGGTGTGATGTGTGCTAAAAGAGGAACAAGGACACAAACTGCTGCACAGGAGTTTGAAGGATAAGAAACCAGTCCTAACCGCCTGCCTGTAGCGACCTACAGATAACACATACTAAGATGTGTAACTCATGTCTATGTGTCTGTATAAAAGCTGTGCTATTTTCCACCTTTGCTAGTGTTAGGATTTTTATTTTTTATCTCACAAAGGCACTACTAACTGAACACTGAAATTTGTTAGGATTTTTATCTCACGAAGGTACTAATAATTGAACACTAAAATTGGTATTACATATGAGTGTTATAATATTGATAATAATAACCATTTAATGTGCAACAAATCCATGAGTTGTGCTTGACCTTTAAAAGGGAAGAGATGGAACTAAGCTCGAACTCGAAGCTCTGATGGACACAGACAGGTCAGACTAGAAAGATACAACCGCTTAGAAGAAAATGCTTCTTCTTCTGCACGTACACACTAACAAAGATAGAGCTTTGGGCTTGATACACAGCACATTCCTGCTTTCTTATAATGTAACAGTTAATGTTACTGAAACTGCTAGCTAAAGGCTGTTTATAATCCTCTCTGTGGAACACTTGCATCCCCCTACGAAATACCACTAATGGCTACTTCACGTCTTAACTAACAATGGACTTATACAAACTGGTAGAAAGCGGGAAAAAGTTTGCAGGAGGTTCTTCTACAGGGTGCAGCTCCTGGGGATTGGATAAATCATGTGCCAAGAGATATGGACAAATCTGTGCACCAACTAATGGGAGAACTAAGTCTAAACCACGGTTTATCCCCACCTTTAGCCAATCACATTTCAATATTTGAATTATATGTCTATATCTATGACCTATTACATAATACTAGACTAAATAAAATGTTGTGGGCACTTTTGATTTTATCCTTTTCTGGGAGGCTGTTCCAAACAGAAAAGGTCCTTGTACAAGAATTTTTTGGGACACTGATGTTTTGAACATAAACGTCTTAATTGGAGAGAAGTAGTTTGTCTTCTATCTCAAAAAACGAACACACATTCAAGACTAGTCACTTGTTCAGACTGTGTTCTGTTCCTGTTGATCCTTGCACAAGTGAAACTTTGCTTTAACTTGAGACATGACTCTGAGTATTAATTTGGAGAAGTCAGGACTCCACTGAAGAATTCTCCAGACACCTCCCTTCTGAGACAGCTCTTCTTAACGAATATGAATGCATCTCTCCAGAGCCTTACAGGTGTGTGATCTCTCTTGTGAGGCTCCACCGTTGTTTGTGTGAAGGAGGTCAGCCTGACTCTGAGGCCTTGGAATGCAGAGGAAGTCTTATGTCATCATGTCTCCCTCATGGATGTAAATCAGAGCACCCAGTTCAGGGAGGATGCACAGAAGATAGACCCACACAAAGAATTCTGTGGAGAGACTGGTTGTCTGGTCATTGAACAAAGAGAGCGACTGCCCCCTACTTTCTCCCTCTGCTGGCAGGGAAATGAGGGACAATCTGATCTATTAGATGGAGCGTGACTTTATACCTTTGGCTTTGTCTTTGGAAGTATGTCTTGTGTGTGTACGTATGGTTTATTACCTCTGATGGACACTTGTTCTTTGTGAATTTGAGATCGAAGATAAACAACTTCTCTCAGTTAAAGCTGTTTATTCTGCAACAAGTAGCTTGATCAAGGACCATTACTGATTAGAGGACCAGAGTTATCGAAGGTGTTCATCTGAAGGCATCTTCCCAGTAATGGATGCAGTATATAGTGTATGTTTATGAAAAGTTCAACAATGTCATTGGTCAAAAAGTGATGGAGAAGAGTTTAGCCTTGGCACTCTCTCATTGGTAGACAGCCATGTCCACCTCTCCTCCAATTCATCACCAGCTCCTGACTTCCTGCAGGAAGAGGAGAGATCCTCCCTACCACTGTGACAGGTTGACAGATGCATAGTGATGTGCAGGAACTGATGATCTCGTCATGTGCAGTGTCTTCCTGTTGGACCTAAGTGACTCTGCCCTCATGATAGGGGTGACCCACGTCTCTAGTTGTTCGCACTCCATGTTTATTCACATAATGTTCTTAAAACAAGTGCGGCCTTCAGTGAGAAGCAGCTGGTATGTGTGTGTGCAGCAAGCGTGTCAGGGAGTGTGTGTCTGCAGTGCATGTCTGTGTGTCTCATGTGTCTTGAGTGTAAGCTGGTCAGTCTTTTGCCCTCTGTTTGACCCAGTGTTATTTAACTTTGTTTTATCCCAATTCACATAGTGTGAGATGATGTTCACAACACTCTTATTCACTCACAGGTCGATACAAATCTGTTCTATAGTGCACAATGCAGTGTGTTTCTGTATTAAGCCAACAGCATGCTTGTTAACTTAGTGTGTAATAATATGCCTGTAAATAGAAAGTGAATTACATATTTGTTAGTGGTGAATCAAGAGTAGAAGGACAATATATTGATTTGCAGTAAAACACAAATAAATGATTGCATTCTTGTTAGTGGTCAAAATTAGAAATCTCAACACAGTCCACCTGCCCCAGCCCCTAAACCCCACCCAGGTCCCTCTCCTCCCCCTACTTGGAGATCACTGACCATATGATGGAGATGGTCAACTCTGGACTGTAATGTACTCCACCCCCCTCCCCAGTTTCTCTCCCGTTCAACCACTGCCGCCTCACCCAGCCCCCCGTCCATGTTCCTCGAGGCTCAAACTGATGTGTTCTGGGTCCAGGCTGCAAGGACAACAACAGTTGTGACTCTTTCCAGGATGAGACGGGGTCTGTGGCAGCAGAGAAAAAGAAAGCCCAGTATTTTTAGGAACAACACGCATAATTCTGTGAATCTTTTAATCTGATATCCATTCCCTGTGAGTCACAGCTCTTTCCAAACATGAAGGAGGACAGGGCACAAAGACAATTAACTAAGATGTGTTAAACATCAGATCGCTGGCAAGAAAAACATTTTTAATCAATGATTTTATCACCGAGCTCAGTCTGGATCTGATGTTTTTAACAGAAACCTCTTTAGATCAGAAGAACAGTGCAGCTGTTCTTATTGAGTCCACTCCTCCCAGCTACATGTTTTTAAGTGAGGCCAGAGAGCATAAGAGAGGTGGAGGAGTAGTTGCTTTACAGACTCCGTTCAATGTAAGCTGCTCTGCTTTGGGACATTTAACTCGTTTCAGCTGAAGTCTTCCCCTCAGGTCATGCTACTGAATGTTTACAGGCCATCTAAATACAGCACAGACTTTCTGACTTTAATGAGTTGGTGTCTCTGATCTGCAGTGATGATGATTGTTTGATAACTGCTGGTGATTTTAACATCCATTCTGATAACTCCCATTAGGAGAGAACTAAGGAACTATGTCACACTCTTGAAAACTTTGGACTGATTCAACACGTGACACACACAATGAGAGACTCATTCTAGACCTGCTCATCTCAAAGGGTCTAAACATTTCCACTTGTTGCCATCTCTGTGCACATAATTAGTCAGAGAAAAATAATAACTAAAAGGTTTATCACAGATGACAAGTGAAATCGTGAATCAGTTTTTTTCTTTCACCTCTCTGCTGTCCTGTGGCTCACAGATCAATTCAATTCTATAACTTCAAATATTATTGATTCCATTGCTCCCACTAAAGTGAAGGCTAAAAATCACCATGGACAAAAGACACACTGGGCAGGAGTGGGAAAGGACAGTGTCAAAGAGCTGAACAAAGGTGGAGGAAGACAAACCTGCAGGTCCATTATAACAGCGATAGGGAGAGATCACAATTACAACGTAAAACTGATGAATGCACCAAGGTCTTTTTCTGACATTATCACCAAAATAATGCACATGCTTTATTTGCTGTGGCTGACTGGTTAACAGACCCTCCTGTAACTTTAGTGCCTGAATTTCAGTCCACCACAGCCTGTGTTCCTCTGTACCTCTATGGAGATATTCCATTAAAAATCAGCTGTTTCCAGCTACAATAGTCATTTACCACATTAACTATGTCTACACTGGATTTATCATTCATTTAATGTTATCTTCATTGAAAAAAAATGCTTTTCTTTCAAAAATAAGGGCATTTCTAAGGGACCCCAGACTGTTGAATGGTATTGTTTGTTTTATTTCTATGATTTCAATGCTTTTAATGTCTACCTTTTAAATCATCTTTGTTATTTATTTTCTTTGCCATTGTAAAGCACTATGAATTGCGCTATACAAATAAACTTGCCTGGCCTTCAGGTGTGACTGTACAGTCATTCATTCTCTGAATTCCTTACGGAAAGATCACTGGGAGCATTTAGAAATGAAATGTCATTGTTTTTTGACAAAATGAAACCATCATTCGAAGTGAAACCTACAAATATGGCATCCTATTTACTTTGGGATGTAGCCCTTTCAACACAGCCTGTGTAGGCCAAGGCCTTTATTCCACCTCACCATTCTGTGACTACGGTATGGATTTAGATTAGATTCAGATTAGTCTGTCATTCAGGCAAATTACCCTGCACTGCTAAATGATGATGCAGGGTCAGTAATAAAAACACACAATGGAGACGAATAGGGTGAACTTCTGTTGTACCTTTAAGATGGCAGCGGAGGTAGTCATTGAGCCAAATCAGAACCTGAATAAAAGGGAGAGTCAGAATGGCGTGACACACCACAGTAGGCACCAGTGCTGTTGTTTTATACGAGGACACACTGGAGTGGCAAGCTTATCTGGTTTAGTTACAATGAGCAAAGGCAGCATAAGAGGTTCTTCTTTGTGGCATTTTAACACAATGTCTGAGTGACGGAGTGTTGAGGCAAGACAAGACAATCCAAAGCTCCAGCTACCAGGACTTGCTGGATTGCTGTTAACATCTTGGTGCCTGATACCACAGGGCACATTCAGAGGTATTTTGTGCATGTGTGTGTGTGTGTGTGTGTGTGTGTGTGTGTGTGTGTGTGTGCATGTGTGTGTGTGTGTGTGTGTGTGTGTGTGTGTGTGTGTGTGTGTGTGTGTGTGTGTGTGTGTGTGTGTGTGTGTGTGTGTGTGTTGATAAGTCTAAAAATAAAAAAGCCAGCAGAGATTGCCCCATTGGGTGTTATCAGGGCAACATCGTGGAAGCATGGAAGTAGTGTAAGTCCATAGGGTGCCTCTCCACTAAAAACAACACGCCTGCCCTAGAATATAAGAAAACATGCCAGTGTTTCTTACTGTCTGTGTGACGGGGTCACATGGGGTCAGTTCAGGCTTAATTTTGGAGTTGGAAGTCATTGATTAGGTGTATTTCTGAAAGTTGGAAGGTTCTGATTGGATTTCATTTTGGATATTGGAAGTCCCAGATTAGATAGAATTTTGGAATTTTAGTAAGACTGTTTAGATTTCATTGATAACGTTACAAGTTCATTACGTTTTATTATTTAAAAGTTAGACGTCACTGATTGATTTTCAATTTGGAACTTAAATGTCACTGACAAGTCTTCCTTTCCTAAAGCTGTATATGTTTAGGATGGAATTTACTTGGTAATTGTTCATACTTGTACACTTTCTCAAAGTTCTAGCAGAGTTGATATTCTAATCATCCATCCATCTACTGTGAATTTCCAAACGAAATGCTAAAATTTACTTCCACTCTCAGAATTGAATCTAGCAATTAACTTCAACTGCCAAAAAACTTCCAACCAAACGTAAATCCACACCGTGGTGTGGGCCAAGCCCTGCAAGCTGCAGAGAGGTTTCCTGAGTGTCCCCATAAAATAGTAAGTAATAAGTAATTTTACTCATTTCATTTCAAGGAAATGATCTCCATGACAATGTGGGTGGGCCACTTTGAACCATGTGTGTGACATGAAATAGTAACAAGATTTGAACACTTAAGTTCAGACAGAATAGGTCTATTATACATACTGTATGTGGACTGATACAAGCTCCAGGTTCATCTACACCAGATGACAAAATATGCCCTCTGCTGTTCAGAGCGGCAGAAAACATCTATTTACAATAGTTCCTTCACTCACTGTCATATGATAACAGAAAGAGACTTCTCCATAGTATGCTTCATTTGTTTTTCAAGTCCTGACTGACTACAACAAAGTGCTGGAGGACTTGCTCAGATGGCTTTCTCTGATGTTTTTGCTGAGAGAACCTTGAGTCTTCTAGTTGGCTAAATTTAGAAAGCCTTTTCTAAAGAGACAAGCTCTGATATGATGCTGTTGTGGCAAGTGTGGCAAGGAGGACTAAATAAGAATGTGAGGGAGCCGGTGTGAATTCCCCCAACAGCTCTGAACTGTTGCTGACAACGGTACCTTGAGAATTTCACCTGGGGAACTGTTCCACCTCTGGCAGTTACCTCAGAGACACACAGGTTCTTAATAGCAGTGGAGGCAGGAGATGTGGTTATGCAACAATTCAATAAATTTATTAACAATCGATTTAAACTCAGTTAAAACAACTATATTAAGAACAGGGGAGGGGAAGTGCAACAGATCAGAGCTTACCAGGTGGAAGTGTGTCAGCAAGGGAGGAGTAGATCCCAGGGGGAGGTCACCAGGTGAATAGACAATCACACACACACATGAAGGACTAACAAAAAACCCAGGGTTCACATGTCACACAGGAGGGGGTACCGCTACCGAAGACACCACAACACCACCACAGGTGCTCAGGTTCTGAAACAGAGAGGAGAATTAGTGGGAACACACAACTAAACAAAAAGAAACAAAAGATTAAACTATAGCCAACAGTCGCCTGTAAACTATCAGCAAAGTCAAAGAAAAACATATATTTAACCCAAAATATACAAAATACCAAACATAGAAAAGAACTGGGATGTTAATGATCCAAATTATATTACAGAAAAAAACAATCCCTGAACAAAACACTACAAACCAAACTACAGAAATAATAAGGATTCTAAACAAATTGAATGATTAAACCAATACAGGCCACAAGACCAAACGAAAAGAAAAAAACAAACCCAACTAATATTAACAAGTTGAAGAGTGCCCCACTGTGTACACAGTTAAATAAAGAGAGCTGGAGTATCGACTTAAAGCAGGTAGGTTTCATCATGCAAACAAGAATTCAACCCAAGCTGCTTCATCTGTGCTGAGCTGCCAGGAAACCATGGATGAAGCTGCGCTGAACAGTGACGAGGCAGGGAGGCAGCAGGGGGCAGCAGCGAGGCAGGGTGGGGCAGCAGGGGGGCAGGAGGGCAGCAGGGGGGCAGGAGGGCAGCAGCGAGGCAGCAAGGGGGCAGGGGGGCAGCAAGGGGGCAGCAGGGCAGCAGCGAGGCAGCAGCGAGGCAGCAGCGAGGCAGGGGGAGGCAGCAAGGGGGCAGCAGCGAGGCAGCAGCGAGGCAGCAGGGGGGCAGCAGCGAGGCAGGGGGAGGCAGCAGCGAAGCTAGGCTCCAGAAGGCTGCGGACCACGTCCAGGGAACAGGGGGCGTGTCTGGAGCAGGTTAGCCACCATCACTTCCTGTGATCACATCAGGCATTCAACATGCATGCAGGATCTGGCCTGAATAAACCATGCAGGAGAACTGACAGTGACCTACCAGCAGCAACTCAAATGCTGCGACTGAATACTCCAACGTGACTCCAGAAATGTTTGGAGCCGGCAGCCGACCAAAGTGAAACGACCGGAAGGGGCTTGTCCTCGGCCTCAAAGAGAGAGAGAGCGAAGAGAGCCACCATTCACCTTTTATAATTGGCTGGAAAGCCACGATTGGCTGACAACCCCAGCAGTGATACAAGGGAGTAACATCACGGGGAAAGACTATCCTTTTTCCTCCCAAACGCTTCAGGCTGGTTTGATATCCCACGTCTCAGACATGGCAGGAACAGTGGGATTTGCACATTCACCACAAGGTCATCTATTATTGAGATGGGCTCATCTGGATAGATGCATTAGTTCCTCTCAGCATCCCAGCCGTGCATTCATTATGCACTCATCTCTGACCCAGACAAAGAGTATCATGGGAGAGGAGAAGACTTTCTTCTTCAGCCAGAGTTCTGACTGGAACCAGTAGCAGAGATCATATTTCTCTGATTAGCGTCTCTTCATTGGCTCCCTGTAAAATCCAGGATAGAATTTAAATTCTGCTACCCACATATAAAACTCTTAAGTCACTGACTGATTTTCAATTTGGAACTTGAAAATCACTGACAAGTCTTCCTTTCCTGTATATGTTGTTCAAGCTGTATATGTTTAGGATGGAATTTACTTGGAAATTGTTCAAATTTTTACACTTTCTCAGAGTTCTACCAGGGTTGATATTCTAATCATCCATCCATCTATCCATCTACTGTGAATTTCCAAACTAAAAGCTATAATTAACTTCAGCTCTCAGAATTGAATCCAGCAATTAACTTCAACTGCCAAAAAAATTCCAACCAAACTTAAATCCATTCAGATCCTTCAAATTTTAAAATTTTATATTCCAGTTCCCTCTAACTTTAAATTCCCAAATAAGCCCTTATCAGTGACGTTTAACTACCAAACTATGAACTCTTCTCTTTTTCACACACATAGTTGTTTGTACTTTTCCTCTCCATTTTATAGCAACACACTACTTTCTGCAGTACTTCCTGTTCTAATAATGCTCTGGAGGGTTCCACGATGTGTTCCATCACTACTTTATGCAGACAGAGGGGGTTGGAAGGAATCTAGAAAAGTTGGGACACCTGTAGGATTCAGTAGCACCAACTTTCAAGGCTTGACCAACCTCCATTGCTGCAGAACAGCTTTAAGTTGTTAACACATTTCTGTTCCCTGAAAAAGGGCCTTTTTGTATAATTCTGAAATGTACATTATTTTTCAGTTTTAGGTAACCTTACCTTTTTCTTAACCTCTGGCAGTTCACCACTTACCTTTGGACCATTCCAAGCTCTTCGTTGGGCTTGAACTATTTGAATTTCAATTAAAAACTGGAAAAATCAGGGCGTTCTATAACTTTTGACCTGTAGTGTATTTAATCATCTTATGCTGCACTTCCATTAAACCTAACTACCACAACACACCTAATAGTGTATCATCATGTAAACTACTTAGTTTAAAGTTATGTAAGGTTTCAAACAGCAACTCACCATTCTGCAGTTTCTCTGAAGTTCTGTTCCTTACTTCCCTTTGAACCAGGAATTGAAATTAAGTCACACCCCTTTTATATTCCAACATCCAAATGTTATTTTATATGGACTTACATAATTACAACACTATTAAGTATAATGAGTATTTTGTGGCATGTTGCACCTTGAGTTTAATGAACAAAAGGAGTGTCAAGTGAAAAAATATCAAGCTTGCAAATAAATGTCATTTGTCCTTTAATTCATCTTTATACGTACCACAGCTGTCAAATACCACTTTACCTTAAGTTCCACCTGTGTGAACTCAAGAAAATTTAAAATAAATGTAGCTACTGTGGACAATAGGTATACAAAAATAAAAAGAATCGTTTCTGCAGAAAGCTGGTTGTTCTAAAGGATCCTCAGATCCTTAAACAGTACATTAAGGTATTCAGCAAGCACCTTCTTCAAATTAAAGAAATCTTTACAGTGAAAACAAAGTCCTCTGTAAACACAAAATAATGAATCGTGTTTTTTCCTAATCAGCTAAACTCTCTATAAGATAGTGCATCAAACAGCATTTAGAAAATCAAGCATACCCTTCAATGATTCACACATATCCTGCTTTTCTTACCACTTTAAATGGGCTATCAATGGAGGTTTTCTAAAATGAACATGTCAAAACCATAATAAAATAACGGCACTCATGATTCCTAATCCTAACTCCTTGTAGTTGCTCCTCCCTTTGTACTTCAGAGTAAGGTGGAGGGGCCACATCGTCATCATGGGGCTGGAGCAGAACATATAGTTTCTAGATGAGCCGCATGGAGCTTCAGAGAGACTTCAGGACACTAAGATTATTAAATCATTTTAATTATGAAGCCAGTTGTCACTAGAAGCCATTTACAAACCCATCCACCTGGCACTGGTGGAGCTGAGTTTCACCAGGAAGGACTCTGAGTTTTATTGCAAGTATTACCTCAAATTCATGGAAGGGTCATGGGTAAGAGGTTTGCCCCAGCATCTGACCTCTACATGCGCTTCTAGGAAGAATCTTCATCCAGTAAAAGGAGGACCTCACTATTACTGCACTACAGACATCTTGATAATATATCTGACATTCGGGGAAATTCCATGTCAAAATATGAGGATTTCCTAACGGTCTTGAACACACACCATTCAGCCATAATCACACATAACATACAGAGAGAGAAACTGGAGTTTCTGGACACAGATCTTCTTCATCCCTAAGGATGGAGGAACCAAATCACTGAACAATAGTTTTCTTTAAAGATACAGACAGACATGCACTCTTACATGAGTCCAGTTTCCACCCCAAACATGCACATAAGAATTAAGTCACAACTCATGCAGTTTGACAGAACTTGTACCTCCCAGAAGACAGAGCTATTCCAAATGCTTTCTAAGACTAATCGAGTCTGAGGCATTTCAAAGAGGGAAGGAGTTGAGCGTGTTCGGTTTTTTTGAGATAGAAGACGAGCAACTTTTCAGGAATTGAAGTTGTTTTTTCTGCAATGTAAAATTAAGTTTGAATTCAAGGACCATTACTGTTCAGAGGACCGCAGTCAACCAAGTGTTCATCTGTAGGCGTCTTCCCAGGAATGGATGAAGTTTCACAGTATAAAGAGTCTTTTTATGGAATGTGCTACTTTATTCAGCGATTGACTAAAACTGTTGGAGAGGAGTCGTAGTTTAGGCTTAGCTTTCTTATCGTTGGTGCACAGCCATGTCCTCAGTCTCTTGGCACAGGATTCCTCTAATCAGTCGACGTCGTGTCAGATACCCTCCCTGTTTGACTTACATGTCTCTAGCTGCACTATTCCCTTCACCAGCATCTGCTGACTTCCACTCTTGTCCTATGGTATTATCACAGCTTCTAGTTGAAGCACCAACTCCAGTCATGAGTGTTTTATCACTTTTTAAACACAGCAGCTTTTGTTCTCACATGATGTCCCTATGGCTCGGAGTGGCTCTCAGCAGCAAGTAAGAATGTGTGTGTGGGTGTGTGTGTGTGTGTGTGTGTGTGTGCGTGTGTGTGCGTGCGTGCGTGCGTGCATGCGTGCGTGCGTGCGTGTGTGTTGTTAAAGATCATAGAGGTATGAGATCCCCGAGTCAGCCATAGGTGTGGGGTTCTGGCGGAATAACAGCAGAATGAGGGAGCACAGTATGATATTATAACCTGTGATTTATAATTGATTCATGCTATAACATAATAAATGTGCTTGAACTAACCGAATGCCTATTTTTTATATATACAATCTTTATTTGAAACTGCGTAGAAATCAGAAGAGTACGTCACTGTGAAAGGTGGTGAGTTGATTATTTTTAATCTTTTATAATATTGGTTTAGGGGTAACTGAGTTACAGGAGTGTCTTATTTCAATAAAGGTGATTGTCTGAATACATATCCTTATAATGTTGGTATAAGAAGTAACCACATGGGGGCAGCAACACACTGTAGGGAGAGAGGTCTAGTGTTACCAGGAGAATTGCTGTGTTAAGGTTTTTATTACTATGAAAATGGAAATGCTTTTAAGGTTTTGATTACTATGAAACAGAGATGTTTACAGAGGAGTTTGATCACCCTGTGAAATTAGGAGGTTGCTGACTTGGAGGTGAAGCAAGAAGTCGGGAGACAAGACAAACTTGGGTCACCTTAAAAGTTAATAAACTGAATATATTTTGGGGGGTTTATCGTAAGTCTGTGCGCACTGTGCAGAGATATACAGTGTGGTGTCAGTGATTATTAGGTGCTGACAACAGCTTCTCCCGGAGGTCTGCTCTGAGCTGTGGATGGAACAAATACAGTAATAGAAAGTTGAGACTGGGTGAAAGGGCAAAACACTCCAAGGTTTTGGTTCCTCCAGAGCATGCAGAGGCCATGAGGTTGGTGGGTGGGAGCAGTGCACGAGTGAGGAGGGGGATGAATGCTGTCATCACGTATGTAAATTAAAGTGTACTGTCATCACGTATGCAAACTGGATGCTGACATCGCGTATGTAAATTCTAGAGAGAGAAGTTTGCTATAAAATGCACCTGTTGGAAAGAGTCGTTGGGAGAGTTACGAGGTAGTCGCTGGATGCAAGCCAGGCAGCAATGTTCTGAGCATGGGGGATTTTACCACGTAACTTGGAAGAGAATTCAACACGATCTGTAAAGGAATAACTATTCCACAGGAATTATGGATTTAAGGACTGATCCTTCTGCACTGTTGGAGGATTACAGAACGGTGATCTAACAATAGCGCTGACTGAAGGAACATACTGAACTCTATTTTTTCCAAAGGATTAACACCAGAGTGGATTATAACAAAGTTTTTATTGGTCCAAACAACATAAAGGATACAAGCAGATCTAAATGGGGACTGAACTCTCTCTCCACCTCCTCCCTGGAGCAGAGCCCAGCGGGGCGTCGGTCTTCAGGTGAGCAGCAGGTGAGGCCACACCCTCTGCTCTCCCCCTCCAGATTACATAGTCTGGGTGATTATTGCTCTTCTTAGATAAAAGCATAGTTCCAGTTAGGAGTCATGTTAAGCAATTGTTATAAGAATTAATGTTTCATTGATTGATGATTTATGGGCTATTGCTATTTTCCTGCTGAAATTTTATAATAAAGCATTTATCCTGCAATTAAAGTCAACAGATTGGAAATTCTATTTATTTTTATCATGATAATGAATTAACCACATATATCTTCTCAGTTTGTAAAAAGTCAGGTTACTGTGTGCATTACATCTAAAACTGGTTCTGTCAGATTACCTAGTCGTTGGGGCCGAGGGTGGCCTTTTTTAAACTTATCCTTGGGGTTATCCGTTCCTTAACCTCTAAATTTAAACCTAGCAACTTACCAAGTGCAGAATCCGATGAGAGAAAAGCTGCCGTTAACAGACGTGACTGGTAATTAATTTGACCATTGGAAAGTGGCTACTCAGTTGAGTTAGTTATCAGTGGAAGCAGGATAGGCGTCTGGATGGAGGCAGTTAGAAGCTAGGCCAATTTTCTCGCTTCCCAGCTTAAACGTTCCTCAGATCTCATCTGGGTTGTACCATATGGGCTACGGGAACCGGACCCGTTAGATGGAGAGCTGGTCCAGTAATTCTCTGATAGTTAATTAATTAATTTAATTAATTTAGGAGGTTACTGGCCCTAGGATTCGTTTGTGTGTGTGTGTGTGTGTGTGTGTGTGTGTGTGTGTGTGTGTGTGTGTGTGTGTGTGTGTGTGTGTGTGTGTGTGTGTGTGTGTGTGTGTGTGTGTGACATGTATGTTCTTTTCTATCTGATCTGGTTCAATCTTCATTTATTCTATCCTTCAGAACCTGGGATAGATGCTTGAGTCCCTCTTATTAATTCACAGATCACTACAACTCTTCTGTTTAGCACATAAGAGCAATATGTAACTCAATATTAAGCCAGTAATATGTTTAGTAAAAATAATAAAACCTGACAATCCCTCCTTTCACACGTTTCACCGTGTGAACCTAAACGTAGCTTCCCTCCCTCCTTTTACCTGATGCAACTCCTCACAGCAGAACCTTACACAGAGGAATCAAGGTTAGTGACCTCCAGTCCTTCCAGATCATCATCATCTGTTAAGAGCTGATGGGGAGGAGAAAGAGCTTCCTTTGTCAAAGCAGCTGTTATCAGGCGGTTAACTTGTGGGCAGGCATGGGATGCAGCAACATCCACAACAGGTTAGTGAAGCAGCAAAGCTAGCAATGGAAACTATTAGTGAGAGAAACAAAACACTCCAAAAAGTCTGGTAGAGCCAGTCTCCCAAGGGGTCTGTAAATCCAGAGTCCTCTACCATGTGATCTGACAGGGTCCTAAGGCCTTCCAGGGCTCTGGTCACCGAGCCATCCAGAGCTGTGTTATTAGGAATGAAAGTACAGCATGAAGAACCAGACATAGCACACACTCCGCCTTTCTCAGCCAAAAGCATATCTAGAGCCATCATAGCAGATAGCTGTCCAGAGAGGCCAGCTACAGCATCTCTCATGAGGTTAGCCAGTCATTGTACATTGTAATGCACCTAATTTATACGTCTAAAATGTATATATATAGCCGTGAAACTGATGACTGGACAATCAAACCTTTTGTTGTCACATACTCTCAGAGCCTGGTGAGACTCTAACTTCTCTAACTTTAAATCTAACTTTCAAGAAGTAAATAGGGAAATAATCCAAAGTTGTTTAAATCAATCCAACTGGACTTTAAGAAAGTTCCTTGAAGACGTTTCACCTCTCATCCAAGAGGCTTCTTCAGTTCTGGTGGTGGTTGATGTTGCCTCAGCTTATAACCACCAGAACTGAAGAAGCCTCTTGGATGAGAGGTGAAACGTCTTCAAGGAACTTTCTTAAAGTCCAGTTGGATTGATTTAAACAACTTTGGACAACCATGACCTGGATGAATGAGAAACTACACGGACATCTAGGGAAATAATGGGGTCCAGGATTATGTTAGAAGAAATACAAATCTGAAAGACATACTGGTTCACTCCAGACAAACCACAGGTTATGAGAAATGCTTTTTAAAGTCAATGGGCTCAGATTCAAATTTATATTTATGTAGGAAAACACTCTCATTGCCAAACCCATGCATTACCTATACCATATACACACAACTGACACATCTACAGCACTGTACACCCACTTCCAAGAGCACACCATGGACCAAGTCACAATGTTTGGACAACACCACAAAGGCAGACGACAGAAAGATGCTGGATAGGAAACCTGCTATCCATCCATCCATCCATCCATCCATCCATCCATCCATCCATCCATCTATTATCTGTATTAATCTTTATCAGGGTCATGGGGGCCTGGAGTCTATCCCAGCTGACTTAGTGTGAAGGCAGGGTCATTTCAGATCACTACAGATCCCTATGAAAATGTTTAAAGCACCCAAAAATCTATAAAGAATTGTAGGTCAACATTTCAACCTAAAACTTGTTTTAAATATTGTTTAACAAGTGTTTTTTTCCTGATGTTTAATGCTGTACAGTTTGATTTACTGTTCACATCACTTCTGTTTTTCACAACGCTAACCCCAAAAATCTGCCTGCTCAGGAACTGTGACCATCCAGAAGGGGTTTGGAAGGTGTTTAGCACAATTAAGTTTTCTTAATATCAACCCAGACTGTTACATAAATAAGTTTTTAATATTTTAAATTACCGCTTTTTGTTTGTGTGCTTTCTTGCTATTTTGAAATGTGTGTTTGGTTTGTTGTGATTGCACGTTGCAAAGTCCTAGTGAAGTCCTGCTTTGTTGTCATCTCAGACTACATCTCAGGGTTCAGAGAATTAAATAGCAATGTGGTATTATGGGCAGTGACACAGTTGCTGTGATCATTACAGATATCCCACAGGGTGTGTATAAAGAATTAATTACACCTACAGAGAATTTAGAATCACCAATTAACCTCTGCATGTTTTTGGACTGTGGGAGGAAGCTGGAGAAAACCCACGCATGAACAGGGAGAACATGGGAACTCCATGAAGAAAGACCTCCGGAAGGCAGGGAAGTGAACTGGGGATCTTCAAGCTCTAAGGAAACAATGCTAACCACTGAGCCACAGTGACCCGACCAGCTATCCATCAGATTTAAATGAAAAATCTGAATAGTAGTTGACTGCCTGCCTCCATCTGGTGTACAAACTGAGCATCTGCAGCTGAAAATCCTCATGGGCTCCACAGAGAGGGCTGAGAAAGGGCTATACCAATACATTATCAACTGTTTATAACTGTCTGATTTCTATTCTGCTTCATGTTGTGCTTTTAATGCACATGCAGAGTTTCTTTGTCTGAGTTTGCTCCATATTGAGCACTTACTGCATATTTTCTTTGTATTTCTCTTGGTTGGTTAGTATAATTTTTTTTTTTTTTGAACAACTGAATGACTTCCCTACAGTGAATCTGTGCATCACTTACGGGTGTTAATGATCCTATTAAATAACCTGAAGTTGAAAAACACCTCAGCAGTGCAACAGACTGATCTCCTCCATGGTGGTAATGGAGCCCCACCCAAGTACTGACTGTATTAAGGAACATACTTTTCAGAAACTGAACATTTCTGCACTGTAAATCCTTCTTTGATTCATCTTAGCAATTATTCTAACAAGTTAAGATTCAAAATTTAGTAGTTTATAGTTGCCACGCGCTCATGCAGTATGTGCAGTAAAATGCAAGGAGACTGTTCCACAAGGCGGTGCAGTAACAACAGGACATAGTAACACAAACAAACAAACAATATGAAAGGGCAAACTAGAGAGAAGATGAATGTCTGCATACTGTGATAAAAGAACAGAAATAGAGGCCTCTGCTACGATGTGATTTGTGTCAATCTTTTCTTGTTTGTTTCTGCAGGATGGATGGTCCCATGCTTCACATCCTCTCCCTATCTGTCCTTTACTTCACCACAACTGGCTTTGTTTTTGCTCTATCCAGCATTAGTTCAAGAAAAAAGTCTTTAATCAGTCAAGCTCTACCAGACAGGTTTCTTCCCTGAACTCTTTAAAAGGTCCTTCCTTATCTTTACCAACGTTGCCTTGGTTACAGATTTCACACATCTACCTCGATGAGCATTTTTCGCAGGAGCTCCACTTTGAAAAAGTCCTGAAAGAGAACAGGCCAGTTACTTAATGACCAAGGTCCATTGCTTCTTTCCTTTTGTATAAAACTGATGGTTATGGCTGGCTCAGGTGACTGAAAACCATCCCTACTTATGGATCTACTACTGTAGCTGTAGACTGTTGGGGGACAATGAGCCCCTTTCCTTTACTCTCCTCTTTCTCTATATATACATTCATATGAAAACATTATATGTCACTAACTTTCAATTTAACTTTTAATCTCTCCCACGGTTTGCATTTTGTCCTCTCTGCAGGTATCTCTGGCTATGGAAGAGGCACATGTTTCTGTGGTCCCTGGCTTCATTGATTTCCAAAGTGTTTATTGTTCTCTAATGTCTTCCCTATACTCTCCCTCCGACTAGTAAAAGCAGATAGCTGCCCTCCTCCTACATTTTACATGTATTGTGTTTCTCTGTATTATTTTGAAAGGTCTTTAACTTACGGTATAAACTGTGTAGAGATTTGCAGCAGCATGAGTAAAATGGAATTATATTGAATTGAATTACTTGTGAGATGTTGTTTTCAAAGCCTTCAGTTGTACCTGCTGTTCAAAGGTTGTTTTCTGCTGTGACTTCTCATCTAGTCTGTCTTTTCTTTTAGTTCATCACTCTTATCTCTAGTGTTGTAAGTCCACTATCCATAACACTTCTTCAGCATCTCTAGCTTTACGGATCCAGATGAGTGTGTCCACCGTCAGAGCTAGGAGCTGATATTGGAACTTGTCTATCAATGTGCTGATTTCTTCTTTTAATGAAAACAATAATGGGCAGTGGTTAGCACTGTCGCCTCACGGCTGGAAGAGGTTCGCATCCCGGCCTGGGCCCAGGATCTTTCTGTGGGGAGTTGGCATGTTGTTCCACTTTCTTTTTTGGCCATGCTTTTGTCTTCAGTGACTGTTATCTAAATATCATTTGGAAAAATTTTTTCTCACAAAATGCTTATTTTAAACAAACGTTTCTGTTGGTGTTTGCCTGAACTTAAAAATACCCAGATATGTATTGTCTGGAACCAAAGCAGACCCATCTATTATTCAAAAGCTGGGACCTGGGCATGTTCACAACTGAGAAAACCTAAGAGGTCCCCCTGTCGCTGAAGCACACATTGAGGGATAGTTGCCAAAAGATGACAACCAACCACAGAGCAAGTATGGAGAGTAAGAGAGACAGAAAAAGAGTTTGACTGGCTTGCTGTGAAACACAATCTCCCACCCTTGTTTCTGTTCATCCCGGCATGAAGAAGTTTTAAGAATAAATTTAAAAAAAAAAAAAAAACAAAAAAAAAAAACAGAGGCTAATAATTGGGATTAGGATGTGACTCTTGAAAGTTGATTTGTAGGTGAGGGAAATTTCATTGGTTCCATTTAAGTTTCAGTCAGATTCAGTTCATTGAAAAGCTTGCTTCCAAACATGAAAACAGACTATATATAACTAAACAGCCTCCAACACACTATCTAATCATATCTTTAATTTGAGCAAAGAACAGAACTATAACATAGAAATGAATGTCAGTTGATGTGGTCGATCAGCAGTTAATCTCTCTGTATTTAGCTATTTTAACTCTGTTTTAATTTTGTGGTGACTTTCCTGCTAGTAGTGCACTTTACACTAACCTGAACCTACTGGTTGCCAGAGCTAAAGAGGAAAGCAACCACAGTAACAGAGTATAATACAGAGTGTACAACCATGAGAACAGCGGAACCAATGGTGGAAAAACCATGGAAGCATTCATAAAACATTTTCAATGCTCAACTTAAAAATCTCCCATTTAATGGAATAACTACGACCTAAAAAAGAAAGCTATCAAAGCACATGCATACGTCTACAACATTTGTATGTTTACCACAAGGGGGAGACAAACGTTTTCAATTGTAGGTAAAGCTGGAAAAGAATGTGATATGGAATAAGAACCACCGCTTTTTATGTGCCTAGGTTCTTACTTGTAGTGACATGTGTATTGAATAGCATGGTACTGAATTTGTAAATGACTACAATGTCTTGTGGTTGTTTTCTGTATGTCTGGACGCTGCTTTAAGGCAATTATCTTTTAATATCTTTCAATATCTGTGTGTTCCTGCAATGGGAGGGCTTTTCAAAGCAGGGTTACTCATTACAGCAGAACATAGAGTCCTCTCGGATCAACTTGGGTATTACATATAATGTTAAACAGACCTATAACACACATGGATAAAACAGGACCTTACCCTGACCTGACTGACCGTCTAGTTTGTCATTTGGGGTGGAAGTCGTCACTCCGAGCTGGTTGCCAGTCAAGTACCAACAGGACCAAAGTGTACGATCATATGCTTTATTAAAATAGCTCTTAGCTCTGTGAAACAAAAATAAACAGTATCAGACTAAGGTTACACACACACACACATGCACACATACATACACACACACACACACACACACACACACACACACACACACACACACACACACACAGTCCCACTGAATACATTTAAAGCCAAAGCCACATGTGAGTTGTGTATTTTGGTCATTCATTGATGGGACAGGATGTCATTTGGTAGACTATCAGGAAAAACTGGACTACCAAAGATTTAACAATATCCAATCCCAGGTGTGACACAATGCTGGATGATATGTAACTAACACAGGTGGCATCTGTCAAACTACATTCAAACTGAACGTTATCTAAAACATACTTAGAAATGCGTCCGTGTTGACTGGAAACATTTGAACCTGTTCTACTCAATATTTTCCACATTTAGCTCTGCAGCTGTACCTAAAACTTTAACTGCCGCATATAAGGATATTTTAATAAAAACAAAGCTGGACTTTTATCTACAAATAATTACTAAGAAGTCAACCATTGCCTAACATGTATCAATGTCATTTTAAAAAGTTTTTTTTCATAAATACACAAATGCAAAATTATATTGGAGCCAAACCAAACATATGATTTGTTACTAATGGTTCACCATCACCCTTTTTACTTTGTTTTAGCATCAAATGAAACCTGTGCATTGAGGAGTATTTTGAATACAGAATCACTTGGAATGCTACGAATCCAAGCTACTAAATCCTGCTAAATCCTCTGCAGCCCTAACCTGAACCTTTCAGCCTTACTTAATAATGAAAGTTTTCCCATTACATTTACAAAAATATCTTCTTTTCCAAAGACATTGCAACACTTCTATTTAAGATCCAAACAAACATTTTAACATAGCAGGAAAGTACAGGTGTAACTAATGACAAAAAACTGCTCTTAAAATCTTTGTTTTTGACAAGCAGAGCTGTATAAGTTTGCTGTGTCCCAGATAATACTTTAATAGATTTCTTGGCAAATAATTTCTTCAAGGATTCTTTAATATGCTGCCAACATTTACTGATTTCATGACGTTAATGCAGCATACGCCTGGTGCTGTACAATGACTGCAGCTCTGCTAGAATGCAGGCATAGAGACTGTAACACATGGGCTGTTCTTAAGGGGATTCAGAAACTGAGAGGATTCATTCTTTCATTCAGTACACATGATCTACTATTCAATAGACATGTTATGACTCTTACTATATTCTTTAACATTTCTAACTAGATGTTAGTATCTATATAAAGTCAGGACAACTGTGTACTGATGAGAGTAAAAGATGTGTTGGAACATTTAGAATCACCAACTAACCTCAGCATGTTTCTGGACTGTGGGAGGAAGCTTGAGAACCTGGAGAAAACCCACCATGAACAGGAGAACATGGCGACTCCATGCAGGAAGATCCCAGGAAGGCTGGGACACGAACCGCGGATCTTCTAGCTGCAAGGTGACAGTGGTAACCACTGACCACTTTGCAGCCCTAATTAAATATAATTAACACAACAGTGTTTATTTAAATTAATCAAGTTATACATATATTTATTAAATTATCACAGGTTTTGATCATTTTTGTTTCATGGTCAATAACTCTTTTTTTCACTGTCTTGTCCAAGGATGCCTTACAAGGTGTGACATATATATATATATATATATATATATATATATATATATATATATATATATAGAGAGAGAGAGAGAGAGAGAGAGAGAGAGAGAGAGAGAGAGAGAGAGAGAGAGAGAGAGAGAGAGAGAGAGAGAGATAGATAGATAGATAGATAGATAGATAGATAGAGCTTATTTTAATAGAAGAAGATTTACACATTTAATATGTACTTTTGATACACAAAGATGGGTTTTTAGGGGTTTAATAAATGATCGACGAGGGACTTTACAAACCAACTTTTCACCCAGCAATGTAAAATGTATGTAACACATTATGATATTTTGTAAAAGATTTTTTTTCCATTGGTCCAACATGCTACTCTTTATATTATAAAGCCACTCAGATAGACATTCCACCTTATACCCTCAGCACATAATGAGAGAGCATTCATTCAGTAAGAAGATCCAATGGAATGTTTTTAATCTGGAAGTTACAGTGTAAGCTGTAGAGTCAGGAACAGCATGACAACTACTCATTTGGAAACTTTTGTCTGTAACTAATTCAACGATGCATCATCTTTGCTTTATGTCATGGACAGCTTATGGAAGGTCTGGTTACATGTGTGCATACTCTGTAGTACGGGTTCTTCTGGTGGTTAATGATCCTCAAGCCTCCTCTTCCAAACTAGGAAGTGAGGTGAGAACACAGGACAAAACAGCATCGGGCCCCAGCAACGCCTCGGCAGAGTGGCTGCCCTTGGCAACGTTAAGGCAGTCTGTGCCAGTTTTGGACCACTTCTGTCCCGGGGTTGCTTTGAGTCTAGAATAATGTCAGGGGGGAGATTTGGAAAGCTTCCTTCAGCCCAGGATGAATGGCTGTCCCCTGCAATCTCTCCCATCCCTCCAAACTTTCTCCTCCACACACAAGAGGAGCAGCAGAAAACTGCAACAGGCTTGTATTGGAGGGTTCACTTCCTTTCATCACGACATCCAATGGTGAGGGTGCTGTGACAAACATCATCCAATCACATCCTTCAGTCAGAGTAATTAGACATTTATGGTTCATAGAACTTGGGTCTTACTCCTCTTTGTTACAGTAAAGCTGCATCCACCAAGTTATTGTCTGACATCTGAGAATAAGCAAAGCAAAGCAAAAAATGTTTCAAATGCCTCAAAAACAGCAATACAGAAACACATATGGGCTGCTGCTTGGGACATTTCTCAGAACGACTGAAACATTCCGTATGATAGACGACACAGATACTGACACACAGATTAAGTGAACTGGTAACAGCATGTTTTTAATAGTAGGTTTTGATATATCTTGATCATGATTTTTACTATGAACATTTTGAAATGACCCAGTCTGAAACAATTGAAATACTGTGTCTAAATTAAACAAAGGCAAAAAAAAAAAAAACAACATGGGTGAACATAGTGGCTTATGAGCATTATAAACAATTACGAAAGTATAACTGAAGCAACCAGATTTTTAATCAGTTGAGAGTCTTATTAAACAGTATTATTCTGTGTGCATGAGTCCTCACAGTCTACTTCTACATGGCAGGATTGCAAATTATTAAAGTGACTGATCAAATTTTGCCTACAGCAAACAGTTTTTCTTACAGATGTTACTTTAATCTCTGAGAATGTCCAGGTTATTTTATTTGCAAATCTGAGATTTTAATCTTGTAAATAAAGCTTCGTTCTTTTAATGTCAACTAAAATGAAGCTGTTAAATTGAACTCTGGACTGCTACTACATAACGTATGCTATGAAAGTCTACTACAACTGCTGCTTACAATCCAAAACACTGAACTCCATGTGGGACCACAGAGTGCAGGTGGAAAGTACATGTCCTGACCTACGACCACCTAGTCTTATAATGAATGAGCTCTGACCTTCCAAATCGCTGTTTCAGCATAAAGTCAATGCCTGTGATAGGACGATGTGAATGTTAAACAATGAGAGAGCAGTTTGATGATTAAGGGAGCTGGTCAGGCAGAAGCTCAACAGGAAGATGCTGTAAATGGAAGAAAGGTGTTAGACAGTGACAAACAGCTGTACCCATTAACTATGGGGGGGGGGATTTAAAGGACTATACTGGTGTTTTGGTATGTTTCATTTAATTGCAGAAAATGGCGATTCCATTCTTGTGAACTCCATATCTGCTGTGAGTTTTTGATGTCATGCTGATTTTTATAGCATTGTGAAAAAGGGTGATATGAACAATTGTCCATTTGTAGTCAGGAAGATATCTGCTGTTACTGAAAAAACAAAAACAAAGACACATTTATTTTACAAAGAATTTTTTCATTACCCATAGATGCTTTACAAGATTTAAAAAAGTGAAAACAAAAGAAAACCTGGAGGAAAATTCTTGACATTTCAAAGGGATACAACCTCCGTCAGTCTCCTTGGAAGTTTTCCTCCTTTTTTTTTTTTTTTTTTTTTTTAACAACAGTTTACAAGAAAAGACTCTCACATGTTTAATAGATGCACCTTTGGTTGCAATTACAGCATTGAGCCTGTGTGGACAGGTCTTAACTAGTCTTGCACATATGGACTCAGAAACTCTCTCAGATTGCTCAGGGATTGTGATTGAACAGCTCTTTTCAAGTCCAGATGTAAATTCTCTTTTTAATTAAGGTCTAGGCTCTGACTCTGTCACTCCAGAACATTAACACTGATGTTTTTTAACCATTTCTGTGGAGCTTTGGGTTTAAGCTTTGGGTTACTCTCTAGCTGGAAAATAAGTCTTCTTCTAAGTCACAGTTCTCTGGTGGATTGCATCAGGTTGTGCTACACAGTTTCTCTACACTTTGTAATCATTCGATTCTGTGTGATGATGTGCAGTGTTTGGTGTCTGCCAAACATCTAGTCTAATCTGATGGTCAAAAAGTTCATTTTTACTCTCATTAGCACAAAGAGGTTTCTTCCAGTTGATTCTGCCATGATTTTAAATTTTAGTCAAAATGACATTTGGGCTTTGACTGATAAAGAACCCAGGAAATGTTGTTTAATGAAGAGTCTCTCCCATCTCAGCTGCTGAGGAGTTTTTGTTGTCTCTTTCTTGCATGGTCACTCTGTTGTTGAGGACATCCTGCTCTGGGCAGATTTACACATGTACCATACAATCCTATCAAAACAGAGGGAACAGCACCAAAAATCTGTGACCATCCCAACTGGGCCTTCATGAAGTCAGTGAAGAGCTGTGGAACAAACAGCATCACAGTAAACAGGATGTCCCTAATGTGTCTCAGAAACGTACTCAGATTTTCTCCAAACACAGCACACCAGTTCACCTCAGTCTGTGATTATCATTCCATTAGCAGGTGAGTCTGAGACGGCAAAACACATCTCAGACCCAGTCAGTCAGGTAGAACTAATGAAGCCTCATTAGTGTAGGGTGAAATATCTGTAACAACCTAAACAAGTAGTCTAGCTGCTTTTTACAGAAGCTCAAAGGATTATTGTTGACTTTATTTCAAATTAGGTCTCCAGAAACACACAAAACTTAGTGTAAAAAATGTGCAGATTGTGTGACTGAACTGCAAAGTAGAAAATAATCAGCCCTGCAACAGACTGGTGACTGTTCAGGGTGTCCCCTGCCTGCACCCAAAGTCATGGTTATCCAATCAGCACAACTGTGATTAAAGTCATCAGATTTTTTACTCAAATTTAACTCAAATTTAAAAAAAACAACAACATAAATATCATCAGCAAAGCACACTGAATGGCCGGCATTAAATTGACTCATCTGGGGCTTTTTTATGGATCATGTGGAGTACATCATCACTAATACTGAGGCTTTAAAGGTAAGTAAGTTGACATTTTGAGAAATACCATATTTGCTTTAGTAAATTTACAGTTACCACCAGCAATCAGCTAGCTTAGCTGATCTGAAAGGCTGAACAGGTTTCCTGGCTCATGTCCAGTGAAAGCATTACCATGACCTGGATGAGAATCTATACAGTCACAATCATAGATAGTACATTAAAATGTCAGGGCTCAGCTTCAACATGAATAGAAATGCCTGACTGTAGAAAGAACAGTATGTGAGATAGTCAGAGAGTCTCCAGTCTGCATGTAAATATCATGTTTTCATAATGACCTCATGTTCTAACAATAATTTGCATGCTCTTTTGTGTAATATCTACCTATTGATACAAATGATTATGTGACTTTGGACTTTTCAAGCATTCTTCCCTTCTGTTATAACCTGGGGAGGCATTTAGCCTCCTTCACAGGAACCTATTACAAAAAATTATGTGAAGCACTTTTTCTCTAAAGCCAAATCCAAATGAGCAGATTCTACCTAATCCCACACTGAAGCTTAAAATGCACATTACACTGATCAGCACTGTAGTCTGTGTTTTATAAACTGAAGCAAATGAGTCCTAGAAAAAAAAATCTATTTTGAGATTTTTCAGATGGTTGTAAAGTAAGTAAGTGGAAATAAATGTTAGCTAAATATTACAAAGGAGATAATCATTTAAAAACCACTCATTATATAAAAAATAGATCTTTCTTTAATGATCAAAACATTTTTTGGTTAAGAAAAAAATGTAAAACTAATTATGTGATCAGGGAAATATTTAGGTGTTCTCCACAGAATGCATGTAAATGAAAAAAATATTGGAACTACAAGGCATGGTTAGGGCAAGTCCATTAATGTCAAGTAAAGTTTATTACACAAAATTTGGAAATCAGTGTCTTTGCACCAAGTGAAAACCCATGAGAATTCAGGGCCTTTTAGCTGCGAGGCAACAGCACAAATGTGACTCCCTCTATTGAGATCAAACTAAACATATCCCAAAAAACTTTAACTGGAAAAGAATGAAGAGACCTCAGTAAGGGGGATCACTTCTAAGTGGTGCTGGCATGCAAATAGATGACAAGTGTACAGAATGGACAGAAATCATTTTAAAAAGTTTTTATTGTGTATTATGCAGGCAAAAATACAAGCATTAAAGCATTAAATGGATAGAAAATATATAAAACAGTCCTAAAGTTATATCTTTAAATTTCCTACATGTGCCTAAAATACCCTAAAAGGATATTGCTAACTGACTGAACTGACAATGACAGAATGAATTAGTAATTTAACTCTGTTGCAGTGGACACTATGAACAGACTTTTATCCATGAATCTTCTGCTGAACAAAGTCACCCAGCTCAATGGGAAAACCTTCATTTTGGAACAGATTGCTGCATGCACCCATTTTGACCAACTTAGCCGAGTAAATTCACAGTTTAACTTTTCTGTTTTGCACCAGGAAATCAGAACAATAGTAAATATTCACTCATGTAAACAAGTGGGTCATAAAAACTAATGAATAACGTGGATAAGTTTAGCTATCAGTATGTAAAAGGTGATGATTTATCACAGAGCTTAGTTTTTTAATAGTGCAGAAAACAGGAGCTTGAAATTTGAGCAAAAGCGAAATTCGAAATGTCAAGAAATCTTGGAGAGATTGATATAACTCTCATGTGTGTTGGCTACCCCGCGCTAGGAGGCACTGTCTGGTGGATTGTATTATCTTTCAACACAACCACACTAGCTTTTTACCCCCATGTCCATTTGATGTGCCAGAAGTTAGCCTTTTGCTTGTGACAGGGGTGTCACATACAGCCCAATTTAATCTCAAGTGACCAGTAAAATCAGACCATAATAACCTCTAAATAACGTCCACTCCAAATATTTCCCTTTGTTTTAGTGCAACAAAGGCCATTCTGAAAACGTTCACATTTAATTATCCATCTCTTATTATGAACAAATTGAAATTTCTTAAGAAAAATAAGTGCGATTTCAACAATATTATGTCTTAGCTGATCATTTACACATTACAACTTACAGATCACAGTTTACCTACAAGGCACAAAACATTCAGTCAAACACCATCTGGAAATGAACAGTCTAGTATTTTACTTTATGATCCAAACGAGTTGTCAAGATCTAGAGACTATTTATGTACACACATCTATGTAGTGATCATGACCACCTGAACCGACACATCATACAAACTAAATGGGAACAATTAAGGAAGACAGCTGTAAATGTATCAAATTTATACATTAAAAATACATCAAAGTTGTGGCAGTGCATGAACAACATGAAAAGCACTCAGAGACCAGTACTCTGCCAAGGCTGCTCAGTCGTTTCATTTCTGACTGAAATCTTCTAAAAATTTGTGGCAGAAATGAAACAACGACTGAGCAGCCTCACAGCAATATAGAATGTCCATCCATCCATTATCTATACACAACTTAATCCTCATTAGGGTCACAGGGGGTGCTGGAGCCCATCCCAGCTGACTCGGGTGAAGGCAGGGGACGCTCTGGACAGGTCACCAGTCTGTCGCAGGGCTAATATAGAATGTGTCCATTTAATATAGATGTACCCACAAACAAAATGACTTTGCGCTGAGCTCAGGGATGTGTTATGATGGGACTCAGAAACACCCCCACAATTTAATCAGTTGTTCCTTGTATCATTTCCAATGGATAAGTCCTGATAAGTCCTCAGTGGTGGATTTGTAGTAGGATCACAATCATGTGATCGTCAGCAGGTAGCTGATGTAGTGTTCACTTGTTGTCATGGTTACAGTGACGCCATGCCGCTATCTGGCAATGATACAGAAATATTTATCAAATCCATGGACCCAGACTATAAGCTGCATCACTGCCAAAATTTAATCACTTGGTCCTTGTGTCATTTCTGACCTTCCCTGAAAATTTCACCCAAATCCATTGGTCTGTTTTTGAGTAATGTTGCGAACAGACAGACAGACAGACAGACAGACAGACGGACAGATTCACAGACAAACGTACGCTGGTCATCACATAACTCCGCCACGTTCCTTGGCAGAGTAATGAAGTTTCACCAAACCAAACACTTTTGTACTGAAGCTGCTGACTCACATTATATTGCACGATGTTCAATGTCTTTAAATATTTTCACAGTAAGGATTCATTTTGCAAAGCCATCCCACGGGCTGGATTGGACCCTGTAGCGGGCTGGTTTTGGCCTGCAGGCCATATGTTGGACATCCCTGGCTTGTGGTATACTTAGTGTACAAATGAGAGTGGGTTCAATCTTCCTGTTAAAGTTGCTGTGCTATTTTCTTCATTTTAATTTCAAATAAACCATGTGGTAGTCTTTTTGAATCACTAACAGGAAGGACACACACACTGTGGAAATCAATGTAGTGCATGCAAATACAAAAGCCTCACTGCAGTACAAGTTATATGGCCACAACGTGTAACTAAGCTACAACTTCATGTTCACTTATGTATCTGGCATATAGCTGGCATATAGGCTCATCCTACTGGGTGACGGATGGATGGATGGATGGATGGATGGATGGATGGATGGATGGATGGATGGATGGATGGATGATGGATGGATGGATGGATGGATGATGGATGGATGGATGGGTTGTAGTCTCATCCTACTGGGTGATGGATGGATGGATGGGTGGATGGATGGATGGATGGATGGATGATGGATGGATGGATGGATGGATGGATGGGTTGTCGTCTCATCCTACTGGGTGATGGATGGATGGATGGATGGATGGATGGATGGATGGATGGATGGATGGATGGATGTGTGGATGGATGGATGGATGGGTTGTAGTCTCATCCTACTGGGTGACGGATGGATGGATGGATGGATGGATGGATGGATGGATGGATGGATGGATGGATGGATGGATGGATGGATAGATGATGGATGATGGATGGATGGATGGGTTGTAGTCTCATCCTACTGGGTGATGGATGGATGGATGGATGGATGGATGGATGGATGGATGGATGGATGGATGGATGGATGGATGGATGGATGGATGGATGGATGGATGGATGGGTTGTAGTCTCATCCTACTGGGTGACGGATGGATGGATGGATGGATGGATGGATGGATGGATGGATGGATGGATGGATGGATGGATGGATGGATGGATGGATGGATGGATGGATGGATGGATGATGGATGGATGGATGGATGGGCCTGGGCCTGTTAATGTTGATTCTGTGCCAAGCTGCTGCTGTATAAGAAAAGGCAAACAGCACGCCGAACTGCAGGTCCTCTGGGGATAGTGCTGCTGCTCATCTAGAGACAGCACAGACACACAAAACACACACATGCTACACAATCCATAGGAAAAAAGAGCAGTGGTATTCCTACTGCACATTATGTTCAACAAATGTAACATTTAAATATGGCCAAGGTATCACAGGAAATGTAAATAAATACCAAAAGACTGACAATGGATCAAATGAGTATATTGTAGAGGCATAATGACAAATACACAGAAAGTTATAAATAACTTTGTAATTTCCTGTCGCTCTATAAAGCAACTTGGCATTTTCAGTTAATTATTTTGTTTTTTTTATTGCATAAAACAGCATTATGGCTCCAGTCAGAATGGGCAACAAACAGCTGTTTATAGCAAAACATTCTAATAAACTCATTGCACACTACCACTTTAGTTCTCTAAATAAGACAGAGATAATGAGCAGCTAAATAGCAAAGGAGATCAATATTTTTAAGGAGGCTATAGCTCAGTGAATACTGAATTTATCAGATGTCTAAAAGCACAACTCAGTTGATTAATGGGCTTCATAACTCTGTCAAAGTTCAATGTACATAAATTCTGTTTTAAAGCTTGCTCTTATCCACACAAATCACCAAAAAGTCAAACAATCATTATTCATCAATGGAGTTTTGTATTCTGTGGAATGATAAGACTGAGATTTCTCTTTTCTTTCTTTATAATAATAATAATACTAATAATTTTATTTCTATAGCAGCCTTAAGAACAGCGTTCACAAAATAATTTACAGACAGTCAAACAAGATATAGGAGACAAGGCAGAGCAGTAAATTAAAATAAATGGTAAAAATGATAATAAATTAAATGAATAATTAGCTAGATTACCACTCAAAACAAACAAAGGAACTAGGCAGTTTGAAAATTAAAGAATAAGACTGAGGGATAAAAGTTAGAAATTAAAAAAGAAATTAGAGAGACGACGTCACACCAAAGAACCAGGAAGCTCATTTAAATTAAAACCAGAGAGAACATCTAAAATACCAGGACAGAATAAGACTAAGACAGAATAAAACTAAGTAGAACTAAAAGTAAACCTCAAATAAAAACAAGTCTGCAAAAGTGGGTTTTCCTGATTTTTATTCTATTTTATTCCTTTTCATTTTTGTCTCAAAGTAGAGCCACAGTCAGTCATTGATTAATTTATTACACTGATGGAGGGGATCTGTTGGATTGTAGTTGTTTGATAACAGTGTAGGAGTTAATGTCTGCTGCTGTTTATTGATTTATTTGCAGTTTTTGTTAGTGGGAGCTTGTCGGTGTTTAATCAAAGAGGCCCAAAGTCTGAGCCATATAGGATAATACTTAATGCATGCTGCGGTTAGTTGTACTATAGCTACCACTGGAAAAAAACACATTCTACTCCCAAACGTTCCCTTATGTAAGGCTTGTATTTATTTATCCTGCATGCTGGTGGATCAGTGGCTAAGTCTCAGTTAGACTGTACTCATATGCGTGTGTACCCATTCATTCAGGAATCTAGGCCCATTGTTAAATTAAAACTTCCGTCTCTGCCCCCTGCTAGTAAATTAGTAGGCTTGTGGAGGAGACTGGCACCGCACGGCCAACATTTGTCCACATGAGTGTGGAAGGAGGGGGCGAGCTTGTGCGTAATGGAGAGGAGAGGGTTCGAGGGTGGCGGGGTGGGGGGAGGGAGGGAGGGAGGGAGGAAAGGTCCGCCTTGTGGCTTCCTGGCCCCTGCACCGGACGGCTGGGTTCTAGATGCGCATGAAGGCAGCCGGGCGGCGGGGGCCACTGAACGGGTGCGATGTAACGGCGTCGGGTGAGACTGGGACGCAGCGTGCACCGCGCGGGAGGGAGGGTTTAACATTAACCACTGTTTACCATTAGGCAGCTGTGCACGGCCCCACCGTACATAAGCCGTGCGCACCGGCGTCAACGCCTCAGTCTGAGCGCGTCCCCAGCAGGAGGAGATCATCCAGCCGGTGCTCGGACCCGACATCACCTCTTCTGGACTCAGACACTGGAAGGTAACTAAACCATGAGCTTTTTATCGGACTATTTGAAGCTGTAATTCATGAAAAAAAAAACTTTGTCTAAGAAATGTGTCACTTGGAGACACGGAGAGCAGAACTCCAGCTCCTGCAGTAGATGGTGGTGTGTGGGAGGTAGAGAAATGACAGGTGTGGGTCTGAGACGTGGATTTGTGGAAGTGAAATACTCGTGGCGGTGACATGGGCTCCAGCCCAGCAGAAAGCCCTCTGCCCTTGTTTAAATGAGCTGTAGAATAGAATAGGAGGGCTAGTCTATTCAGCCCTGACCAGGGGAGCACTAATTTACGCCTTTGCCATGTTGGGTTCGGGTGGTGTTGGTCCTGACTACTAAACAGAGGATTGTTCCAGCAGGGAAAGCCAGTCTTTATGCGGATGCCGACACATGCAGCCGGAGAAATGCTGCATGAAGCCAGCAGCAATACAGACGGAAGCAAACAGACTGGCCTTCAAAATAAAAAACTAAATCAAAAAATAGAACTTTTAATTTTGTATGGCTGCTACTAGGTCTCCCTTATAAAAGAGATTTCTACTGTCAGTGGGACTTCCTGGTTAAATAAAGACAAACAAACAAATAAATAAATAAATGTATGTCTCTACATATTTATTGATGTTGGATAGTTGTTCAACATAATGAGCTGTTGTTATGTCTAAACATCACCTCCACCACTAAACTTTATGATGTCAAAGATATATTATTATTATTATTATTATTATTATTAGTAATAGTAATAGTAGTAGTTTTGTGAATAATTGGTTTGTTTTTAATGACTTGGGGATTACTAATGAGGAGTGGCAAATGGGAATGAGTCTTTTAAATGCGTGTTTATGAAGAAGAGCAGGAATTAGCTGTAATTCCACTGTTAGAGGCTGATGTGTTGTTCTAGTGCAGCTCAAATGTGAAGTTATTAGACACGAGTAAATGGACCTCTAATAAGAAGGGTAAGAAACCCTCAGTTGTCTTTGTTTTTAATTTCTGATTTTATTTAGTTTTTGAAAAATAAACTTTGCTGTTGAGCTGAAGTTGTCCTCCAGCTGACTAGGCTATGCTCAGATAAGGCTGTAGTGTTTATTTAGAAGGACCTGACAGGAATAGTGAATTATGCAGTGCTGGGGCTTGACAGTAAGTTAACACTCCGCCTCCAGAGGATGTTCCCGGTACCTCTGTTGGAATATTTTTAGCCGCCGGGAGGAAATTTGGCGCAGGATGAAGCTTTTTTGAACTCACTGTTGGTCTCTCCTCAATGGTACCCAACGTCAGTGGAGACTGAAGAGCTGCTGAGCTTCAATCATGTTCTAACTGCTCAACAGTGTAATAGCCCAATAAAGGACGTTTGTGGTCCTCAAAGTGAAGTTAGCAGCCTTCTGGACAGTGAGTTCTGCCCTTCTTTATCATTTATTTTTAATTTCCTTTGATTGGCTGTAATATTATTGAGATATTTTTTCATATTTGCCTGCACTTACCTTGGCTTTTGTACTATGCTGGAATAAGCAAAATTAAAATGTCTGTTTTTAAACATGTATTGTTTAACAATACTTGATAAAAGTGCATTCAAAGAGGAGTCTGGGTTATGGGTTATGTGTGGCTCTATCAGAGGTAACAGCGTTGACCTTCTGGCTGGTGATCTGTAGAAATACACCCTGAATGTTGCCTGAACATGTTTTCTTTTAAGGCATTTAAGATGAGAAATGATAAGAACTAATTAATGGATTTGTTCTTTTCCAGGTCCAGCCTGGTTGGAGAGATACTTTTCCATAGCTGGTAATTCAATCCTGATAGTGTGGATCTTTAAATATCTCCTTTAGGAACCTCCCAGCAGCCACGTGGTGTAAGGTGAGACATTCCCTGCCCCGTGCACCAACCAGTCCTACGTGATCAGAGGACTGAGAGCATGACCGATCCCTGGCAATATCTGGCCACTGCAGACCTCTGATTGTATGATTCATCAGCTCGTACTGAACTTTAGAGGACTGTTTACCAGCGACTGTAGGGGATTTCTGTGGTGAATCCCCCAGCCCACGTTTGTCCTTTCCCATCTGTTTTGAACCAGCATGCCTTCTGTTTTTTGCTGGCCCACCCTGAGCACCTTGCAGTGAATGGAGAACATACTGGTTCTGCTTCCGAAGCACCGACAAGAACACGGGCTCTGCAGACACACAGCTGCATGTGTCTTGCTGACTGCTTCCTCTAGAGCAGTTTTCTCTCAGTCTTTAATAGCAACCCCCACTCCCTGTCAGCCTCTTTAATGGGATAAATCAATTGGACCGATCAGGTTCAAAACCAGATCAAGTGGCCAGTTTCATTGTGACATCTCCACAACCATTAGGCCAAGAAACACTGACCTTTTCTTATCAAGTCTGCTGTCTTCCTAAGGCTTCCGCATGGTACTTTGGTCGAAAGAACAAGACAAACTCCCCGACATTGACATGTCCTCCGGGAACATTGAGATAAAGAAGGAGGGAGGCCCCCTGACCCCGGCCTTCCTCAACTCTAACTGCACCATCCACCCGGGGATCCTCACTAAGGGACCAGAGGAAGTGAGCCCAGGGTCTGGGGGAGAGTTCGAGCTCACTGAGGTCACGTCTTTCACAGAGAGGGCCGGTGAGAATGGGGGGGATGAGGAGAGGTCCGAGATTGTCGTGGCAATAGACTGCCGGGCTAACGCGAAGGGTCAGCGGGAAGAGGATGCTCTCCTGGAGAATGCGAGCCAGAGCAATGAGAGCGATGACACCAGCCATGATCAGAGCCCCGAACCCTCAGCGCCACTCAAGGAGACCTCCTTTTCCATCGGCCTACAGGTGGTCTTTCCCTTCCTGCTGGCCGGGTTTGGGACAGTGGCAGCGGGAATGGTGCTGGACATCGTTCAGGTAAGTCATCCTAACATTTCTCATACGCAGTGAAAGCACAAAGCATCTCTATAGGCTCTGCTGTTGTTGGAAATGCAAATTGAAAGTTATATGTTTTGATTACATGTAAAAATATCCTCTTTATGTGTCGACTGTTTTCACATGGAAACCCAAATCGAGATATTCAGACATTGATTTAATTAGTTACACATCCCTCTTCTTACAATCCACCTGCCGTGCAGAAGCAACAGCAGCATTTCATTTTACTGTCATGTCTCCAAGCAGAGCTGCAGCTCCAAGAAGACCATGTGTTCTGAGTCTCACTATGGGCACGGCGTGCCCCTCGAGCGTTTTAGTGAACCGGTTTAGGGAGGCCTCGTTGCCTTGGCATGTTTTAGTCTTTGTACTGCTGGCCTATCGGGTGGATGGGTGGAATGGGCAGTTGTCGCACACTATGGGGGTATTTACATAACCTTTTCCTCCTCTACGGTCTGCATGCCTGTCCCCAGGCCTGGCACACACTGGTACACAGTGTATCTGCTAATGACCTGTCACTGTCACGTCATTCTGTGTGAAATCTGACATGCCTTCATACAACAGGAACAAGAACAGCAGGTGTTTGTTGTAATGCTGTGTGTGTCAGAGGCCTGATGGATCAGCTCAGTGAATAGAAGCCGAGTTAAATTCTTGCTACTTCTTTTTTCCTGTTCACTCACTGTACTTGCTGTCTTGCTCTGAGCAGATCTAAGTTTGCATTGTATAAATGTCATCCTGACAGCCCATATATTTCTTTAAAGTCAACTTGTAGTGGAGATAGAGCTGGAGGCATCAGGCTGTCAGGAGACCAGTCCAGGCTCACTACATCCAGGCATACTGATGCCATCATGGTGGACCTCAGACATTCAGCACAGAGGCGAGGGGGAGAGGCAGAGGAACAAGTTTATTTTCTTTGAACACCTGAAATGGCAGCACACTACAGCAGAGCTAGAGTCAGAGTGAAACCAAAATACAGTCTGAATCAAGACGTCCATTGCTGGTTAGGTGTCCTCTTTACACCAGGAATGCAGAGGTTTGGGGTTAAAAAAGTTTTTGTACTGCTTCAACGTAGTACCATGCTGCTTCAATTTCACTAACTTCTAAAACACTCAGAGCAGCGTTCTTGTAGCTCTCTAATGGAAAGACAGGAAGATGACTCATATATAGAAGGTGGGCGGGTAAGTGTGAACAAATGTGCAGGAATGATTGAAGATGCAGATAAGGGCTTTCTGAAATGACTGTTCTAGTGAATTTGGTTGAGCATCTAGCAGGTTATACCACAGCCTAATTCCCCCTCTGTGCTCTGTGAAACGCTAACTCAGCTAATCCCCGCTGTCCTTGCAGAGAGGTGATTGCCTACCTCTCATATAGTATCCCTCTCTCTCTGGTCTGCATGCACTGTTCCAGTTCCTCTGCTTTAAGTGACGTGCTAGAACGTGTAGTTAATGTGCTGCTCGGTCTGAGTTGAGAAGTTGTGGCTTGGACTGGTATATAACATGTTTTTTCTCTCACTTTTTATGAGGCTTCTTTGAAATATAAATTTTGTACCACTGGTGTTTTTGAGCACCTACAGCTCACACAGAGAGCTTCTGGCCTCAGTCCCACATGAAGTTGGCCCAGAAAGGACTGTCCAGGCTGGTATAGAGGAGTAAGACGTCTGCATAGTTGTGTTTAGTGACTTGGCAGCAGAATGACCTAAAACTGTCTCTCTCTGCCAGGGCCACAAATTCAGGCCTGTGAGGGCTTAGTTGGACTTCAGGTTAAGTGTGATTTCTAAAGGTCATGTAGTGTTAGTTTTCTTGGGAATACCACAGTGAACGGCCAAATGGTGTCAACATTTTTCAGATTTTGCCATCTATACTTCTGTCAGCAGCACAGCAAATGTTTATACCACATATTATCATTATTGTGTGCATGTATGTCTGCCTCAAAGTCTAGCTGTCTGTCATACCAGCTGTGAAGTCTTAAAGACCAAAAATAAAGCAAAGAAGTAGGACACACTTTTAAAAACAAGCAGTCCAAAAATACAGGCACAAGTAAACAGGAAAACGTGGTCAACACAGAGGTTTAACATTTGTGAAGCTGCTCACCAGACACCATTTTAGTCCAACCACATCCACTCATTTTCACACAGGAGCCACTTTAAAACCAGAGCATGGACTGAATTCTCTGAAACTGAATCCATTTTCCAACTACTGTCTTTCTGCTCTGGCTGTAATGGACAAAGTTGACCACTTCAGGTCAAATGTACACAATTGTGTTTTATTTCTTCTGGGATTAATACCAATAATACCACCAAAAATGTAAATACATCATTTAAAAACCCAAGCTGTTTTTTTTAAATTTCAAACCTGTTCATATTGGTCAATTGTGTACATCGGCCAAAGATGTTGTGTTCTGACATTCATTAACAGCGTATCAGCTCACAGCTCTATCCCAGGCAGCTCCTTGGTGAGGATGTGAGTGATACAGACTGAAAGGATTAGCAGGTTAGAGTGCTTTTAAGTTGCCCTGAATTCTGGCTAATCTTTCACTCTACCAAAGATCCTCAGGAACCTTTGAAAGCCCCATGTTGCTTATTTGCTCTCCCTCTCATCAGACAGTTCAAGGTTTACCCTCACTGAGTGTTCATTTAGTCCTAGGACTCAAACAGTCCAGAGCTTACGCTTCTTTAGAACTAAGTTAAAACTTTGATTAAGCTTTTGTGCACATGTAGGGGAGCCTTGGTACTTCTTATGACAGCGTTATGTCTGAAAACTCTGATGTATTTTAGTGATGATAGGAAATTTATGCTGTCCTTATCACCCCACAACAAACAATTACTGAAACTTACTGAAAGCAGCTACTCTTTGTCAGTCTGTTTCAGGGCAGTAAGGTTCTGATGGATTGCTGACGTTCGTCTTTGACTCCAGTGCACCCCTAAATGTTAATTTGTCCTGCATGGCATGTGGATCCTAACTGTAGCATGCATGCAGTAGCAAAAGGGAAATGAAACAGACACACCAGCTCAGGTCTGTACTAACAAAACAGGATTGGGTTTCCCCTGGTGACTTCAGTTAGTGAGGTAGCTCTGAGTTTCAGGAGTATGATGATTCACTTCTTTCCAGGTTGCCTTATGCTAAATGTCAGAGCTGTTTCAGGGCAGGTTGTGTTCCAGATAACTGGAACAATAAGCTTCAGAAGTCCTGCAGTAAGTGTAGTCATCGGTTTAAATTATGTTTTTATGGTTGTTCTTTATTTACTTCCATTTATCTCTGCCAGTGTTGCAGCTGAAAGAAAAAGGCAAAGATGGCTACATTCTTCCACCACATCACCGTTAAAGTCATCTTATTTTTATTACTTGATTTTTTTTGTTAAATAATCTGTCTGTTTTGTGAGTAGCATGAAGGTGCTTCATCTGTAGTTTTGTGATTGAATCTTGTGATGCGTGATGATAAATAAACTGAATCTTCAATCTCGATTACCACTTAAACAACTGGTGCACACAGGGACAGGGATATTGATAAGAATATTACACATTCAAACAGTCTGCAGTTTTAATGCATGTTTTTTCCTGTGTTGGCTGCTGCAGCTGTGTTGCTTTGTGTTTCTCTAATGTCACAGTTTGGTCTTCATTTGTAAAAGTTTGTGATAGATCTGTTGCCAAGTGTGCTCATAGCCAGGTTCAGAAACCCTCGGTTAACAACCTAACTGCAGTTGTTTAGTGAAGCCAAATAATGAAACGATACCCCATGAACCGAAGGCCTCTGGTGTCGTTTCTATGACGCTGCTGGAGCTGCATTGACTTTGCGAACCATTCAGGTTCAGCATCCCACTCAGTACAGCAAGTACAGTGATCACAAATAAAATGGGGCCATGTTACTTAACTGGGCAACCCGACCCTTGTGAGGCTTGCATACCAGAGCTCCTATAGGTCTGTACACAGAGGTACTGGAGTTGTCCAGTGGAGTTCCTAGAACCAAGGAGGTGGCCATGAGGAGGGAGGGCTTGTTTGGCTCAGAGCCAGCGTTCCACGGAGACAACAACATATATCACCACAGGGGAGGCAAAAAGGAAGATAGGGGAGTGAAAAAGAAGTGGAGAGAGAGAGAACGCTTGAAAACATGCGGCTGTGAAAGAAGAGAGGAGTGCTCACAGAGGTGCTCACAAGGCTGCTGGGATGGCAGAGGGCAGCGAGCCAAGCTAAAGGGCTGCTGGAAGGGAGGGAGGGAGGGAGGGAGGGAGGGAGGGAGGGAGCTCTGCTTGGCCTGATGACAGCCAAGAGAACAGACAAAAGGAGTTTAACCCACACCAGAGAGTCGCTGCCACACCTACTGATAGCATACATACTGAAGTATAACACAGTCATTATCTCACACACACGCACGCACACACACACACACACACACACACACACACACACACACACACACACACATATATATATATATATATATATATATATATATATGTGTGTGTGTGTGTGTGTGTGTGTGTGTGTCTGAGAAACCCAGGGAAACACAAATGAGAGCATGCTGGTGGGAGAAGTGCAGGCCAGCATTGTTAGAATGTAGGCTCACTGTCACTTACTCCTCTCTCTTCCTCTCCTTGTCTATTTTCCCCTCTCTGTCTTTTTTTTTGTGTCGGGCTCTTTGCAAATCGATTTAGCTCCGAGCAGACTGGACTATGAGTGCCGGGCGCTGGTGGGAGTGGTTCTGAAGAGAAGCACTTTTACTGAGATAGATCAATGGCCTGAGCCTCAGCGATAGCTTTGCATCTGGCCACAGTAGACCGCAAACCTGCTGTCACTGCATGATGTCTAATGGAGGCAGCAATTTAGCACAGTGACAAGCCCAGGGAGTCAGAGGAAACCCTCCATTCAAGTACTGGCCAGCAGCCAGGGAGAAGGTCAGCAAGGGTCAGGCCTAAAAACACCAGCTGTAAACTTCATTTAAGACCATCTACTGGAGACACATGCAGGCATGTTCTCTTATACATACCACGTGTGTTATGTGATTTTCCCCAGCAAGCTCCCACCTTACCACGTTGTCCCGTACACTAAGCTGACATAGCACCTGGCTGACTGTAGAGTGAAGCATACAGCAAAATGTAGCTGCCAAGAGCATAGAAGAAGGTTTGTTTTCAAACAAGACAGTGATCTGAAGCATACTGCCAAAGCTACACGGAAATGCTTTAAAGACAACGGGAGGAATGTTCAATTCAGAATGCGTGGCTGGACTTGACGAGGGCTGTGATCCCTGTGCAATCTGACAGTTCAGCGAAGAAGAATGTGGTAAAATTACAGTGTCCAGATGTGCAAAGAGACAGAGACCTATTAACATGGACTCAGTGCTGTAATTAATGCAAAAGGTGCATCTACTGAGTACTGAGTGGAAGGGGAAATAGATATGTAATCAGCTATTTTATTTCATGTTTTTAATTAATTGACATTCGCATTAACCCCTTGACGCTGATCGTCCCATAGTCCCATCATACCACATTACTGCAGATGGCATATCCATTCCCCCAATGCCGGTCTGTGCATATTCAATACAAGGAACCTTTCAAAGCACTGGTTTCTGGTAGGACCAGTTGGAGTGGGACCTAATTGTTATATGTCTGTTATTATTATTATATATTTGTTCTTTGTGTAATAAACAAATTAACAATCTCCACTTAATTTAGCATCATCTGGAAAGCAAAAACATTTTTTTTATATAATTGTAAATAAATTCAGCTGTCAAGGGGTTAAAGAGCCTATGTTTGTAAAAGCCTAATTATATTTAGTATTCAATGTTGAAAACCAATGAAAAGGAATAACTTCCAAGAGGATTAATAGTTTTTATTGGCTCTGTAGCAAGATGATGCTCTTATTGTTGATCCACCTCTGACCGGATGGAGAAACGTTCATCTACCAGCTGGTTTTAGAACTTTGAATTGCTTCAACACAGCTTCTTTCTAGGAAGCAGCTATGTTGACACTAAGAAGAAGCAATACTAGTATTGTATTTATTCAGGAATACCATGCAGTATAGATTTTGATAATAATAGTTAGATTTCTGTCATTAAAATTCTTCTAACTGAAAGCGGAGGACGATAAGTCATTTCAGCATTACGTCCCACTGACCTTGTTGTTCATAAAGAAGAGCTGACAGTGTGAAAGGTCCATAGATTCACATCTTACAGATTTGTTTCCACCACTCAACCAGTAATATAAAACAAGGAAAAACACAGAAACATTCTGTGCCCATCTACAGCTAGATTCTATCTATTTAAATGTGTCTGTGACCATGTATACAGTGTGTTGACTATGCTGTGTTCTGATATGACCTGGTGGTCTTTGCAGCATTGGACCGTGTTTACAGAGGTGTCAGAGGTCTTCATCCTGGTTCCAGCGCTCCTGGGGCTCAAAGGCAACTTGGAGATGACGCTGGCCTCTAGACTTTCCACAGCGGTAAGCAGCGTGTGTGTTTCTCTGAGAGTGTGTGGAGTTGTCAGTTTCTGTTACTTCCTGTCCACATCAGACTTTCAAATTTATAGCATGTTATATGTTGCATTCGTTTACTGTATCTGTAAGCTCTTTATGTCTGTAGATTTTCGGATTTGTTGACTTGAAGTAATGTGTTGTCCCTTTTAAAGTTATACAGTCTATCTCATTGTCAGACCCATGAAGGACCCTTTCTAATGAAAATCTGTGAACATGTTTATATGTCTGTTATGTGTTAGAAGACACACCATTAGTAAAATAGGCAGCCAATACCGTGGCTTAGTGTTTTCACCTTGAAGCTGCAGTGTACCAGGGTTTCATACGTAACAAACCTGAGGAACCAGTCCAGCACATGTTTTGGGCTTTCTCTATCATTTATTTTTCATCAGAATCACTTTTGGCTTGAATATTACTACTTGCTGCTGTGCTGTTTTTGAGCAGAGTTGTTGGTGAGCTGGAGTGCTCAGGCTGTAATACGTGGAGAGTGTGGACATACAGGCAGGAACTTAGATCTGTGCACTCTAGAGGAAGCAACAGTGTAGTTTACATCGAAGCCATTTTAAGGCAGGAAGGTGTTATTTTCAGGGTAAAACTTTTAAGTATGTAAGTTTGATACACAGAGGAAAGTTTTTTAGGGGTTTAATCAGTAACCAGAGTGGGACTTTAGAGTTGATTGTACTTCAGGTTAGAGGTCATGTTGCCCAGGTGATGTGGGTTACAGATGAACTGATAGCAACATTCCTCACCATTCACACGTTCACTGACCCTGCCCAGCCTATTCACATCAGCAGACTTCAAACATAAACCACTTAAATAGTGAGTGTAGAATACATTTACAGACTACAGGGTGGAAAATAAATTAATATTGGCTTCAAATCTCACATAGCTCATGAAGGAATTTGTGTTTAATTCAACTATATAGAAACGTTCTTTGTAGGTCTCTCTACCCTGTTTGCTATCCATATTGACAATCAAATACAAATTATACAGTCAAAAGCTGCTTTGGCCAAGGAGCAGGGAGTCCACAAGTAGAATTAGATGCTGTAGTGAGATGTAGCATCTGTCTCTTTTAGTTTCACTGATCTCTCAGCTGTAATCACTCCTTCTGAGCTAACAAATGTCCATGGTATAGCCTGAGGGGTCAATGACCTGACAGCACCCTATGGTCATGAAGGTAGAATAGAATTAGCTCAGTATTGCTCTGAAGTGCACCAAACCTCACCTTCTTTCTAAGGTGACGAAGCTGATTAGCAATGCAAGCAACTACCTGACATGTTCACAAACTTTTCTTAGATCACATGGTAATCCATCTGGCTCAAAGCTACAGCTCCATTTCTAAATTAATTTGATACAACAAAACTTGTGGTCAAGAAGCGAAAAGTCAAATGTTGTTTGAAAGACAGAGATCAGATAAACTGGCTGTCCCTCACTACTAAACTTTATAGACTTACAGGGACTTGAATATATCATGCTGTGTTGGTTTTTCCCATAAAAAGCCCAGACAAAGCAGAACGGTTTGGAAAAGTTGAATATTTCATGTGGATGTAGATTTTAGTTTAACCTTTAACAGGCTTTTGTAATGATTTTTTAATGCTCTGTGTTCTTTCCAGATAAATTCGGAGTGCAGATTGTGAATCAGTGTCAGATTGGGAAGATAATTCAATAATGTTTTATCAGATCTTTAACACTGTCTGAACCGGAAATCAGTATTTGTTGAATGTTCCACTCAAAGTAATGAGAATTCATGTCCATATACAATTCACTGACTCAGAACCCTGCTACACAATTCTGTTACATGGAACTGTTGATGCAGCTAATAACCTGAACACTACTATTGTCCATTGTACTGCCTGAAGGGTCAGTGTATTTACATTTGTCCTGTTTGTCAGCCTGCATAATTTTCAGTTCAACACGAAAGGGTTGTTAAATCCATCATTAGAAAGCCAGAGTCTGAAGCTTGCTCTCTGC